>NC_138149.1:12672400-12844900 GCF_964199315.1 Orbicella franksi
TCACACGTTTGTCTTATGATGGAGTCACTTTGAGATGTTGAAACTTGACTTTGTCCCAAATGAGTAAATGTCCCGTACACAAACCTCTGCACTTTCAGAGCAAACCAACGAGACGGGACATTTTATCCATTTGGGACAAAGTCACGTTTATTGATCGTGACCCTCACTGGTACACAAGAAGGGTCAAGGAAGCTATCCATATAAGACTTCATCCAAATAACATCAATAGAGATAGTGGAACCGAAATTCCTGAAGTATGGATACCTACAATCAAAAGGCACAACAGCCGCCCAATTACGATGTGGACCTATGAGGAAACAGCGTCACAAAGTCGGAATAATAATGAGGATCGAAATGCACCAATAGCAGCGAACCAAGGTGTTGCAAATAGCGACACGTAAACAATCGACCTCATCACCTGATGAAGACTAGCAGTATAGCGGTCGAAACGTCGCGATCAACATCTCAAAGTGACTCCATCGTGAGACAAACGAGTAAAATTCATCTGTCCTACTATCATAACTGTCAAGTTTTTTTTTTTTTTTATAGTTTTACGAAATCTAAAAAATGGAGTAATTTGCTTGATAGTAAGGTAGTGAGTTCCAGAAGTTGGTACCAGTGTAATGAAGAGAGCGAATACCATATTGGGTAGTTCGAACTGATTTTATAAACAAATTTTCATTCAGTGACTGACGCAAAATAAATGTTGAGGGTATAGAAGGAGGATGCTGGGTTGCGGAGAGGGGAGATGAACAGAAAAGGGGATTCCCCTTTCCTGGTTTATCTAAATATTTCTCCAATCTCACATCCTGAGGAATTTTACCTGGACCCTCGACATTTTACCCTGGACCCTCGACATTTTACCCTGGACTCTCGACATTTTACCCTGGACCCTCGGCGTTTCACCCTGGGCCCTCAACATTTTACCCTGGACCCTCGACATTTTAACCTGGACCCTCGACATTTTACCCTGGACCATCGACATTTTACCCTGGACCCTCGACATTGTACTCTATACCTTCGACATTTTACCCTCTACCCTCGACATTTTACCCTCGAACCTTAACAGTTTACCCTCGATTCTTGACATTTTAGCTACAGCAAGCCGTGATAAACTATTGTTGCCTCAGATTCAGCCAAGCAGATAAGAACTTATTTTGTTGCTGGCGACGCTTTCTATTGATAGGGATCCTCATTGTCTGCTATTGATTCAATGACATCATTCTTATGGAACACTACTCAAGCTAAAGATGTGGCAAAGGTACCGCTGGTCACCAAATCTGCAGAAAACTTAGGCTCCTGTCTTAACAGCTTGCTGAAGGCAGGAGCAGTCATTGCATCAGGAGATGTTGGTTCTGATCTTCGAGAAAAGGTTAATATTTGCCATTTTGTATTGTTAAGGGCGGTCAGTTGTTTCTTCATTGAAATAGACAAGGACACACTTTGATCTATAACTTCGACGATAATCCTGATTCCTTAACATTACCTAACTTGCAAAAATATTACACAACACTCGTTACAGTGGTAAAATTTTTCCCATGCTTGGCACTGGCTACATGTTTTCCCACACATGACTCAGCTTACATGTTTTCCTATGCTTGGCACTGGTTACATGTTTTCCCACACATGACTCGCCTTCCACGTTTTCCTATGCTTGGCACTGGTTACATGTTTGCCCGCACATGACTCAGCTTACATGTTTTCCTGTGCTTGGCACTGGTTACATGTTTTCCCACACATGGCTCGCCTTCCACGTTTTCCTATGCTTGGTACTGGTTACATGTTTTCCCACACATGACTCAGCTTACATGTTTTCCTATGCTTGGCACTGGTTACATGTTTTCCCACACATGACTCGCCTTCCACGTTTTCCTATGCTTGGCACTGGTTACATGTTTTCCCACACATGACTCAGCTTACATGTTTTCCTGTGCTTGACACTGGTTACATGTTTTCCCACGCATGGCTCGCCTTACACGTTTTCCTATGCTTGGCACTGGTTACATGTTTTCCCACACATGACTCGGCTTACATGTTTCCCTATGCTTGGCGCTGGTTACATGTTTTCCCACACATGACTCAGCTTACATGTTTTCCTGTGCTTGGCGCTGGTTACATGTTTTCCCACAGATGACTTGGCTGACATATTTTCACACACTTGGCACTGGCTATACACATGTTTATTCATTGCTTGGCTCTGAAGCAAGTGCCAAGCATTTCCCACCTTTCCAGTTGGTATATGTTTTGCAGCTAGTCACATGTTCTCCCAAGCTTAGGGCATCTACTTCAGTTTTTTGGCTTTGCTTGGATTGATTCATTGTGGAAATTGTTGCTTTTCTTGTGATTGGTTGACCACATGTGATTAATTTGGAGTTTGATTTATAACACAGCTCTTTTTCGTTTTTGTTTTGTTTTGTTTTGTTTTTCAGGGTGAACATTTAGTCAAGAGAACCATGAACATCATTCGCTTAGTTGGAGATGTAGTGCTGGCACTAAGAGTTCCGGATGAAGAAATGATATCGATTGAGACGACAGGACTGACCATGACCTTAGGCCGCCATAGCCCGGATAAACTTGCAGGATTAAATATTATAGAAAAAAATGCCAGATTTGTTTTACCGGCTGAAAAGAAAGCATTGGAGTCCAGCGGAATACAGGGAGAAAGTTTTGTGGATACTCAGGTATGGATATTGTATCAAGCAACAAATGATGATAGTCCTGAGGGAAACAAGTTTGTTTTCCTTTCAAACGTAACATTTCTGAAACGTGTGGTTAGAGATGTTTCCCTCGACTTCATCTCGAGAAACGCTGAGAAACTTACTGTTCTGCTCGTGACCGAAAATAAAGCGTACAGTTAGATAGTCGCTAAACAAAACGTTTTTTGAGTAGCATCATGGCCTAGCACGTGGTCTTTAAATCTAGGTACATTTCTTTTGTATTGTAACGACGGAATTTGATTGCTTTTCGGAAGCTATAGATCTCTTCCCTAATCTCCATCTGGGGCACCTTCTCTTTAACGTTATTAATGCCGGGCAGTTGATGAAAGTTTTTGTCCTTTTGCAGATGCTATCAATTCCATTCAATCCTTACACCTGGGACAGTACTAAGCAAAGAGTAAACTCTGATGTCTTAGCTCTGGACTTAAAAGATGACACACGCAAGCTGATCAAAGTATCAAATCTCTCAAACAACGTCATCATCGTTGCACCATTACAGAACCAGAAGGTCTCCTTCGAAAATTGGCAGTATTTCACCCAGAATGATAATCTACGTTTTCACGTGATTGATGTTGAGTACGAAAATACCCTGATAATGCTGGAAATCACGCCTATTGAGGCAAATACAAATCTGTTTGTGTACTTACGATATGGTCAGCGGCCAACCAACGAAGAGCATGACCTCAACGCCACTGTCTCGAAGAGCGAAAAGTGTGTTTGGTCACCAGGTGCGCATGGCAGAAAGGATGGCAAAACTAAATGTTCCCAGCTAACGAGTCCAATAGAAACTCTCGCCAAGCGACCAGGGAAGTACTTTCTTGGAGTGCGAGGCTATAACAGAAGTGGAACAAACTCTCACAAGAGGGCGAAAAGATCTTGTTTCGGAAATAGACGACAAAAGCGTTCATGTGTCGAGGTCAAAGACCCCCCTCTCACTTCCCCTAAGGGCAAAAATTTAACTGTGGTGCCAGTATACGATTCTAAATCGGATCAAAACTATACTCTGAGGGTAGCCCTTGGGAGCTGTGTCTTCTGGTCAGAGGAGAGGGAAAAGTGGATAACAGAGGGCTGTCGGGTGAGTGGTGTAAACGTTCTTCAGTCAGGTCTCATTTGTCATTTTCAGTTTTGCAATCTAGTGATGTTTAGAAGCCTCTACTTCTGAAATTCTGATATAATAGAGTAATCCGCCGCAGCTGTTCAGGGCATATAATAGTTTATGTAATTTGACGCAGGCTGTAGCATTCTAGTGCTTGTTTACGACAGATTTGCAACCCGTAATGAAGTGATTATTTCAAGGCTGTGGTGAAATTCTTTTTATGATGAAATTGTTAACAGACTGGCAGAGAAAAAAAATAATTGTGAAAGGACATTTTACAAGCAGCGTGATCAGCTTTTGCTAGCCTGCGTACTACAAATAATAATGTGGAGAATTTTAAATGATTTAATTTAATCTCGTTTTTTTTTTCCGTTTATTTTTTACAAGGTTTTATCAGCAACATACAACGGATTTATTAATTGTTCCTGTAATCATCTGACTTCATTTGGAGGAGCTCTTTTGATTAAACCGAATCCCATTGATTTTGACAAGGTCTCCGTGGAGTTCCAGAATCTCGAAGAAACTGGAAACGTTGCAGTTATTGTGACGATCTCTGTAGTTCTCCTGTGCTATATTGTCGTGCTGCTTATCGTTAGAAAAGCGGATAAAAAGGAGGCCAGAAATGTAAGCATTGATGAGGATAATTTATTTCAATAGGGTGCATAATTACAGTCAAGCCTGTAGTCTTCCTTATGGCCCTATATATGAAACTAAGTTACGACATGACTTATTACAGGAAGTTTAGCCATATCGATTTATAAGTATTAATGTTGGGTTCAACTGTAAAATCCGCTGTTTTGAACATTTTACAAACTTGCCGGGTTCTACCCTGGAATCCAACGATTTCAGTTCAACAAGTTTGGAATTCATACAAATGCAGCTTGTAAAAAAAGGTGTTGTAAATTTAAGCACAACGGGCTAGCAGAGGGCTCGAGGCTGCACCCTTGGAGAAACTTTTCGGTCTTTAATCCGATGCAGCTCAAACTTTGTAGTAATAGAACTTTTAATTTCAAACAATCGTATGGGTTTTTTTTTTTGTTATTATTTAAATAATTTTTCCCTGTTAAGATCCAAAATGTAATTAATTCGGATAGAACTCGTTAAGATAAAGTGAAATGCGAAAAACTTATTGAAAAAGACAAGATAGATGCGAATGCAGCCATAACACTACTGGAAAAAAGACCAGAAAAAATTTTCAGTCTTTGCAAATCGAGGGAAATTCAAAGCTCCAAACTCTATATCTTCAAAAGGGATTATGCTTCTTCAAATAATTTTTAACTTTCTGACGCGCCCGCTGAAATGATCGAGCTAGTACATAAACAATTGTAGAATCAAGTGATTTATGGAAGAAAAAAAAGTGGCAATTACAGTTGATTGATTGGTTGATAAAGAAACAAATTAAATTTAGCGGAACATCTCCTTACGGTCACCTTGTTAATACAGTCACGTTATTACGGCCGTGTTGTTTTTTTGTCCTGACAAAGCGCCCGTACATTTTCTCATAAGAAAGCCCCGTCCATGCGGCCACCCTGTCAATACGGCCAACGGTCACGTTCTGAAATCCCAACCTACAACCAACCAAATACGCATTTGTTTCTTGTTTTGTTTTGTTTTGTTTTGTTTGGTTAAACAAAAGAAAAAATACTGAGCGATTCTCTTATTTATTCAAAGGCCTGTATCATGTCATTGACTCCTGCCGTTAACAAATCAAACACAAGTTCCTTCACAAAGAGGTCACTTAAAATAGATCCCATTAATGCTGTGAAATTTTCATGGCCCGTTGGTAACCGTTTTCAGTTAACGGGGTTCCAGTTTATTCGTTATTATCATGATCTTAGCTTGAGCCGTCAAAACTTCAGGTCTAGTATCTCACAGTACATTAATAATTGAAATCCACTTTGATTCTAGACTAGTCTGCCAGTGCATCTACCCTCCACAGCAAGCTGCTCACACATCTATCGGATAATCATTTCCACGGGCGTGTGGAGAAATTCAGGTACAACAGCTAAGGTTGCCATGGAGATATACGGTAGTGAAGGAAGCAGCGGAATTGTTCAGCTCAATTTAGACGAGCCTGGCGTGGATAATTTTCTCTTTGCTCGTGGAAACACGGATGTCTTTGTTCTTAATCTTAGTCAGTCTCTTGGCGCGATTCAGGCAGTGCAAATTGGTCATGACAACTCTGGTGACAGCCCTTCCTGGTTTCTAGAAGGAATTGCTGTTCTTGACGAACAGGTGAATCACGCTTGGACGTTTGCCAGCAGCCAGTGGCTTGCTCTGGAGCGAGAAGACGGTCGAATTGAGCGAATCATTGAACAGGCGCCAAATGAGGGCACTTTTAGACACGAGATGCTAAAACGTTGGTGGAGAGGTCTGACTGAAACCCATCTTTGGTTTTCAGTTCTAGCGAAGCCGAGGAGAAGCCGCTTTACAAGAGTACAGCGGGCGTCGTGCTGCCTGTCAGTGCTGCTTACAGCCATGTTTGCTAACGCGATGTTCTATAAGTTGGAAGGCAAATCTGAGCAAGTGCTTCAAGTAGGACCCCTTAAATTCTCGTGGGCCCAAATCATTATCACTTTGAAAAGTGCACTTATCGTTGCACCCATAAACATTGTGACAGTATTCCTTTTTCAGAAAGGAGCAAGTGAGACTCTGTGTTGCCGAAAAGCGAAGTGGCTTACCTACCTGGCCTGGTTCTTCTTGTTTAGTTCTTGTGTCGTTTCTGCTTCGTTTACCATCTTCTACAGCTTGATTTGGGGAAAGAGCACCAGCGAGCAGTGGCTAGCCTCAGCACTTATATCACTGGGGCAGGATGTGACAATTACAGAACCTGCGAAAGTGTTATTCATTGCGACATTCCTCGCAGCCATTCTCAAATGGAAAAGGAGTAGATCTGAAGGACGCCAAAGCCATAAAGCAGCTAAAAGTAGCCCCTCACAACAGCGACTGTGGAAAATGAAGCTATCTGAAGTGGAAGACATGAGGAAACAACAGCTAAAGAAAAAGAACTTGTCGCTTCTTTACTTCGAGCTTGTCGTTTACGTCCTGTTCATCTTTCTGGTGATGGTCTTGTGTTATGGTAACCGGAATAGTTACCAATATCACATGACAAAGTCCATCCGGGATGGGTTACCAAACTTCGAAAAGGTAAGTATTGTCAACAATGAAACAAGTCTGGGTTAACTCCAAAGTGAGTTATCATGTGGATTCGTTTGGTTTTTTTATCTCTTCATTGTTAATAGAGGGGAATAGTTATGAAGTCCGGCAAACATCAAAGGAGCAAACAAAGATGCCAAAATTTATGTTGGATAGTCCACGACCGTGCACAATCTTTTGTTTTGCGTTCATACACTCTGTATGAGTTACCAAATCAAAACATTTCTATTGGTTATTTCCTCGGTCAGTAGTAAACAACTATTTTGTTTTGTGCACGGTCAAGGCCAAAAAAGAGAGCAAAACCATACAAAAAAGAACTTTTTCGAGTTTCATAACCATTCCCCCCTATTAACTATGATTTGCTGAATTGCTCTGTTCAACATATTCTACCAAAATGTGCAGTGAGTACGAACAGTAGGCGTGATGTTTTAAACCAAAGCAAAATGTTATTCGATTAATTCAACTGAAACAGAGCGGTTTTCACTTGGGCGTCGAAAAGTAAATTGGTTTTGTCGTATCATGCTACACGATTGGCTTAAAAACCTCGCGCCATTTTGTCAAACATAACCAATCGTGACTCGCCCGCACACGTTTTCCCGCGCTTTGCGTCAGCTTCATGCATTTACTTCGATTATCGATTGGTTCATTGGTCTGTGTCCTTTGCGACTGGCTTATAAGTGATTACTTTGGGTTTGGTTTTACGATATTCATTCGCAAACCGCTCTATGTTTTTAGAGAGGTTTTGAATTGAGCGTTGAAAAGTAACTGGCTATTTGGAATAGCGGAATTAATAGTGATAATTTTATTCTGGAATAAGGTCACTCGAACGCACCCTGAGAATGAGTCCAACCTATTTCAGTGCTTAGAAAGTGGCGTCATAAGACATGGGAATGGAAGCGATTTCGGCTCGGTCCATAATCTTGCGGGTGAAAAGGGAGCAAGAGAAATATTACTGCAGTATGGAACTCGCGTTAGTTCAATAACATTCATATATTCACCGGTCCATTTTCTCTTTCTCTTTTTTCTATGATAGGTTAATGATAACGAGAAGCTCTGGAGCTGGTTAAATGAGGCTTTTATCCCAAGTGTGTTTGCGGGCCGATGGTACAATGGTCAACAAGAGAATCAAACAGTGTACATTGGAGACAAGCACTCAATCCTTGTTGGGATGGCTCGAGCCCGCCAACTAAGAGTTAAACCGAGTAAGTTTTGGTCTCAAAGCTCAATGTTTTGCAATGGCAATAATCGCCACTTTAATTGCATCCGGAAGAAAGTCCATACAGAGGCTCAGATAATGGCTAATCCATTGCGGTCTTAAAAGAGTTACGTCTCGGTTTGTACATCTTGACAAGTTTTGCCTAAATATTTTAAGTGCGTCCTTTGCAATCCCATTCAATCTTTTCCATCCTTTACCATCCTTGTTCCTTTACTGTTTATTATTATCTCTTTGGTGTTTCTCTACTTTAATAAGCTACTAGTATCCGGTTTCTTTCAATTTAAAGGTAACTTTGCATGTGGCCAAAATTACTTAAAATACCGTGATTGAGCTACTTCAGTCACTATTCTGTGAGCTGAAGACAGATAAACAATAGCCTCCATTTGGCGCGGAAATACCCTCGGATATTTGTCCTTGGACATTATCTGTTCCGGGAAGCGAACGGTTCTCCGAGAGTGTAGCTCGAGGAACACTGTGAGCTTTGAGGAATGGACTGATTGTCCACGGACAAATATCGGAGAATATTTTCGGGCCAAATGAAAGCTATTATCCTTCAAATATTTTTCGCAACACGCGCGGATTTGAAAATTGGGGAATATCACTCGGATATTCCCCAGCTTTTACTGGGACGAGCATTCAGTCGCTTGACGCGTTTAGACCAGTCGCGTGCGAGTGAAAATACTTGATGGATTATAAACATATCTTATTAGATGTTTTGGTGGGTAGTATCGCTGTATATTTTTACGTGTTGTGCCGTATTTTGACGAGCCCGTAGGGCGAGTCAAAATACAAACAACGAGTAAAAATATAAAGCAATACTTCACACCAAAACATCTAATAATAGAACTATTATTGAATTCGATTTGTCGCGTTTACTATTGCTTTAACTAAAATTGTCCAAAAGAAAATGTATTTGTTCCTTCAACATGTTGTTGGACCCTTGAAGTGTGATAAAAGCAGTCTATGAGTTATGTCTACTTGGAAATTTGTCAAAGTAGGTTAATTCTGATTATAGCATTAGCTAGTATGTCCTGATTAACCGCTTTGCAGTAGAACAGAGCCTTCTTTAAGACATGAACAGCTATTTTCTAATAATGGTTTTGTAAACATTTCAGCATCCTGTAAAGTTGACTATATGACGAGAATATTTCCGGTGTGCTACGACGGATACGGGCTAGAAAATGAAGATAGAACCCCCTATAGTAAACCGGCCTGGAAGCCCACCGACAACTCTTCGAGTCACGAGGAGCTACTTCGACTTTGCCCGAAGCCCTGGCGATACCAGAATCCGGGGGAGAGTGAAACTGTGCCCAAGTGGGGACAATTCTCATTTTACCCTGGAGGAGGATTCGTGGCTGACTTAGGATACGAGAACGCAACAGGTTTTAGCATTATTAAGAATTTAAAAACTAATGACTGGCTGGACAGACAAACCAGAGCTGTTATTGTGGAATTCTCAGCCTTCAACCCGTCAGTAAATGTTTTAGCTATTGCAACGTATTTCTACGAAGTTGGGGCGTCAGGACACACGGCAACGTTCAAGAGAATTGATGTTCTCTCTCTGCCCTCCACTCAGACCGCCGCTAAACAGTTGTATATGATCTGTGTTCTTTTATTTGTCATCTTCGTGCTGTGGTACCTTGGACGAGAGGGTTACAAGCTCTACAAGCGGGGTTTCCGGTATTTTAAATCCTTCTGGAACTGGATAGAACTGTGTCAGTTGTTTTTCTCCGTGCTAGCTTTTATTATGTATGTGGTACAATCGGAAAAAGTGTCTTCGGCCATCAGAAAATTACAAGAAAACGTGTATGGTCATGTGAGTTTCCAAGACGCTCTGGTTTGGCGCGAGGTAGATAATGTCGTTCTTGGTTTGTTGCTGTTTGTAATCTCTGTGAAACTCTTGCGCCTGATAAGATTCAATAAACACGTTGCTGTGTTTTCCATAACATTGAGGAACAGTGCGAGACATCTCGCATCTTTCAATGTTATTTTCTTAATTCTTTTTATTGCCTTCTTGCACTTTGGTATTCTCATTTTCGGAGCGGGATTTGAGCGCTATTCATCGTTTCTAAAAGCTAGTTTTTTCCAAATAGAGTTGACTCTGGGTCGAGTAAAAGGAAGGCCAGTCAATCAGTTAGAGCTCACCAACAAAATGTTCGGAAGAATTTTCGCAGCCATGATTCTGCTGAGTACTACCATTTTGGCGATGAACTTCTTCATCGTCATACTGAACGACGCACTTGCAGAAGCAAAGAACACTGCAAAGGAAAGCCCACTTCACGATCCAAGCGTGGACGAATGTAGCTGGAAGAAAACAAACCAACGCCATCAATTTTATGATAAGCTAAGTAATATTTTACACCAACGGAAACTCGAGGAAACGTTAGCCCGGTCAAGCATCAGGAAAAAAGAATTAGGAAATGCGAAGCAAAACAACTCGAAGAAAATGTCCTTCTTTGATCAAGGCAGTAATATTATTGTATATCCGAAGCATGCAAGGAATGAGCTTCGCTGCCATCTTAATAAGAAGGGAAAGAAAGTACGTTTCGCAGAGGATGTCACTAAGTCTCAACTGAGAAGATTACAGGCGACCAAGAAAGATCTATTCCAACGCTTGGACAGTATAGTCCAAGCATATTCCAGAGAGGCCGAGCAGGAAGGGAAATTTGAGTTGATTATGAATGAGATGGGTGTTCATAACTCTTTGGAACCCATGGTAAACGTTACAGCTTTTTCGAATGAGTCGTTTGAATATCACGAGCGACCAGTTAGCATTCCCGACATCATTGAATGAATGAAAAAAAATCTGAGGCCATACTAAAATTTTCATTGTACATAATGTAACCGACTGAAAACAAATTAATTCCTTTAAGAAACAAAGTATGCTTTGTTAAAAAAATTATTTGTGTTTCTACTAGTTTGTCCAGAGTATGCATTCTAACTTTTCCATTGTACTCCAGGAATTGTTGGACCTCACTAAGCGTTTAGTGGGATCTTTGCAGACATAACCACGTTTAAATAAATAATTAAATTGATCCTGGTACGGACTGAAAAAAATGTAAAAACTTGACCAGATAATTGTGTAACACTTCCAATCATGAGAGCCTTGTAGCTAACGACTACGTTGCTATTGACAACTGCCCTGTATTTCCAGCCTAATGGTTATTTTGAGCAAACGATACTTTTTAATTTTTCGCTTATCAGTTTAACTTATGTATAAATATTGAGTACAAATAAAGCTGTTGTTGTACTTGAACCACATTCTGTGACGAACTAAGATTTTGCCCAGTGGGCCACTAAAGCAGCCTTACGCGCATTTTTTATTATCTTCCAAAGAAACATCCCAGCAACGCAAATGTGAAGATTTTTTTGTTTTTTTTAATCTTTCGTTCACTTTTTGTTTTCTTTTTAATCGATTATTTCATTGCTTTGGCCATTTTGCTCTTTGTTTAATTTTTTCTTTCTATTGCAAGATAATAAGGCGAGTTTATGTTCCAACACGATGTGTCAGGCGAAACAGTGCCCCTTAAACTTGCAAAAGAAAACTCGGTCGATGTCCAGCCATCTTTACCAACCCACATTTGGCTTCAAAGGGAATGTTGTTGTATTCCTTGTTGTTGTTGTTGTTTGGCACTGACCGAACTAGCGTGCTTCAGGAAATTTTGTTAACATTTCCCTTAACGACAAATAATGTTTTCAGGATCTTCTGAAAACAACGAAGCCTCCTAAAGATTATGCGCTGAACGTTTCTGAACTGTGATTTACATCATATTCATTTATCCTAGTCACTTGATTTTTATACGAACTCGCGCGATTGGATGATTCAACGCGTTTTTCTCTTGGCGTACTTAATGAACTCTCGTTTATGCAGTAAACTAAGACATCTTTATGGCCATTTTCCGCGGCTAACATGAACACGGAACGCCCACAATCCGTAACAGCATCAATGTCGGGCCATGTTGTTCGAGAAGTCTCACAATATTAACATAACCATTTTGCGCGGCGTAATGTACAGGTGTTATTCCACCGTGATTATTTCCCAACTCATCAAACCCTCTATCTCTTATGACTCGTGTCTTCGAATTTAAGCAGCTACGGTTCTGAAGTAGAAACAGAACGTTCTCACTCCTGCCTGTCGCCGCAGCGTGATGAATCGGAAATCGGTTTTTCCAGTCTTTAATATGGATATCTGTTTGTAGTTCTTGAAACAGCAGCTCGAGTACCTCGCGCGAGTTACACCGCGTCGCATGATGCACACCACGTTGGCCGTCGTTGTCAATATCATGAATACGAGCTCATCTCCTCGCCAGAAACTCGAGAACCTCTCGCGTGTTACCTCGACAAGCGTGGAGAAACGGCGTTTGTCCGGAGAAGTCCCTCGCATAAAGATCCACTCCATTGGACAACAGAAACTTTATAACATCAACACTGTTATTCAGGGAAGCCCACATCAGTGGTGTTTTACCTCTTTCGTCCGTCTCACTGAAGAATGTTTGAACATCGACACAGCGTCGGTTCTGTAGAAGTCGTTGTAATTGATGCACGCTTCCGCGTCGAGCAGCTTCATGGAGAAGAGAGCTTGTCTGAAAATTACGCGTTATATGACCAAAGCAGCTAAATAAAAATTCATGTTGTGTTTGGTTGTCAATTAGGTCCTTTAGAAATAAATTAATTAGCTCTTCTCCAAGAGAGATAGCGGCGTTAAGGTTTGTTGGGCTACAGTGAATTAGGACGTCAAGAAAATCCAAACTCACCCCATCCCAGCTGAGATGCCTTTTCGTAGAAGAAGATTAAAAAGTATCGTAGAAGAGCGCTTGTTTCGTTTATTTTACCAAGAGCAGTTGCTTGAAGAGGAATCTGTAAAAAAAAATATCGGGATATCTCTCAGTATAAATATGCTCGGATATTTGTCTGCGGACATCTGTTCCGACGAGAAGCAACCAGTTTTCCAAGAGCGCGCAAAGTTCAAGGAAAACTATGAGCTGCTATAAAGGATATGAAGTAAAGGCGGTGGAAAATTTCCTTTTTATTCCTTTTATATAGTTTCATGCGATCGCTACTAATCATTGAAGATACAGTCGAACCTCCCGTACGCGAAAAAATTTCAAGCTTAGGTGGTCGCTTACGCAAATTGGGTCGAATTTTTTGCCTCGTTAGCATATGGTCGATAGGCTGAAAAATGACGACGTTCAGGAAGAATGCAATTTTTTAAAAATATATAAGATTTAAAGCCCTTGAACACTTGTACAAAGCATCTGAAACGATCTCGCTGAATTTGCCTCCAGATGAGTAAGCGACCGCGACCACTGTTAGAGCTAAAAGTTTGAAATTTTCTTTGGGTTTTTAACTCCCATGAGCGACCACTTGACAGATAATAGAGAGGACATTAGATAATAAGGTGTTGTAACATTACTGTATTCCTGGTCAGTACAAGAGACGGAAATCTCCAGAACGTAACCTTGTTTTTTCGTGAACGTTTAAGTCTGATTACGTCGACGGAAACATAAAAAATCCAGATTTCCGGAACGTTACCATGTGTTTCCGCTTATGTTAACATGAAGTTACGCTTGCGGAAACACTCGTTTCCTTCAACTGAAACCTGACGGAAACATGTAAAAAAGTGGTACGGTTCCGCTGTGACCGCAGCAACGGAAACGCGAGTAAACGTCAACAAAGCGACAGCGGAAACGCGTGTTAAGTGTGGTGCTTCTGCAACGGTTTCACATATTTCTGCCACGTTTCCGTTTACGGATTCTTGATATTTCGTCCTGTGAACGCTCGACAACTTAATCGCTGAATTAAAAAGAACCTTAGCCAAGAGCTGCAATTTATGTGATATTTTACGGTTTCTCAGTACACGATGCTCTCATCTTCGTTCGACTGGTCTTGAGATAAAACATGAGCAAATCACAAAGCAGCCACTTAGGATGACAGAACCCAGTCGTTAAACAAGTGTATCGACCTTCCAGCATCCGAGATGCAAATATATATAGGAATCTAAACAATGACGACGGTGGCGCCGAGGACAACGCCTCTGAATGTCCAGGATGCCTATGGCTGTAAAACCTCGCTCAGGCTAAATATGTAATGACAGCACTCAATTCTAAAAGGAATTACGAAAAATTAACAGTTCGACTCATCGTTCGCGTTCGCAGTCATTTTGCGTTGTTGTTTTGCAGAGGACGACTATGAAATGTACAAGGCTTTACTGAACACGTTTATACAGCCTTTGTTTTGCTCATTAAACTTTTTTTTGGTGGTGCTCATTGACGTCGTGGTTTGCTCCAGACTCCGTCCTCACTACGCCGGAGGAATTTAAAAACGCATACAGCTTTATTTCTACGGTTAGGCTTACGGTCCAGAGTAATCCGTCACGAAAACGGAGCTTTCCAAAAACGCTCTTCAGACCGAAGGAATTTGAAAACGCCGGCTTTGAGTTTTTGTGTGGAACGAAAACATTTAAAAACGGACCTTTTCGAACACGATAGGATTAGGAGAACCACGCGATTTCCCTGGTCGAGATCTCTTCAAACAAAAATATAAGACGACCGGTGATTGTTGCGTTTTTAAATTTCTCCAGTGTAGTGTGGACGATCGGGCTTAAGCTTCCTAGGTTCCGTGATGAAGTCAATAATCAGAAGGCGTTCTTCGATGAGTTCAAAGAGAAAAAAATCGGAGGAGGTCCCGCGCAAAGGAGAAATGCACCATAAATAAACACCCTAAACAAAATAAATATTTAGGAGTGAAACTCTTTAAGGACCTTGACCAAGTTTTCTATTCTTCATATGTTACTAGCATTATCACGAAAGCGGACCCGGTGTTTAAATAAAGTTTCACTTCACTTACTTTTACTGTCGGATCTATCAGAAGGAACCTGGAATACATTTAAGAAAGACTTTTGTTATTCATTAGTAAGAGACCGTCTGTGTGGGATTCACATACCCAAAAGGAAATTCATGACATCCAGATCTTGGGTATACAATTTATTATCGTGGGTCAAATTCAAAATGGATTGCGATTTGAATACACGAAAGGTAAGCTGTAAGTGAATTAAAGTGTCTGCTGTCTTTACTTAGTACTTCACAGATGACTATTTTATTGGACGAATCTTTAATCGAGGAGCTTATCGGTTGGCTTAACGTTAAATTTGACCGCAAGAACTGAAAGTTTTTTCTTACGAATCGAGGAGATATTTTGGAATCGAAACAAAAAAAAAACTTACAGAAAAGTAATTACAATGATATTTTCTGACCGTTTCTGGTAAAGTTTTATTGGTTTTGTCGATTATAACAAATACTAAGCGTTTGTTGTTGTTCTCTTCATCGTCCGCCATCTTGATTTTTTTGGGGGGAATTCAAAATTAGGGGGGAGGAGCTTATTCCCATTATAGTGCGCCTTCGTGTTTAAAGCGTTAACTCTACGCGACAACATTGAATACTGGTTCACGTATATCGTTGCATGTAGAGGAAATCTCAAAATTTTATTTGTTTTTCCTTTCATGAGGCGTTTCTCTCTAAGATTTTCCTTTACTGTTACACGGCTTTGCCCCGGGAAATTCTTCTAGACTTTTGAGTGCATCGAATCGCGTTTCCAGTACGCGTAGTTATACAAATGTCTCGCATTAATATTTGGCGATGCAGAACTGACCTCTACACTGTTGCCTATACCAAATTGTGCCTTTCGGTCTTGACGCTTAAGAATGGGGCTTAAATTCAACAAAGTAAATATTAAAATAACTGCATTTGTTTAACTAAATATCACCAGAGATGCCGTTAATTACATATTCTGAGGAGTGCTTCTCAATTCTTGACTTGACAAATAGGAGGCTGGTTATTTCACATAGAGCGAGAAAATCCGTCGCCAAGCAAATCCAGAATAGTGCTAACGAGCGTTTTTTTTCTTCTTTTGACCCACTTGCACGTCCGGGTACATACATACATACATACATACATACATACATACATACATACATACATACATACATACATACATACATACATACATACATACATACATACATAAACTTTATTTAAGCTCGAATTTCAGCATATTTACAAGAATGTGCAACTGTCTCGACTGTCTCGACTCCAAAGAATCGAGACAGTTACAGTACAACATTAGTATGACATTACTAAAAGCATATTTAAAATGTTAATTGCATTCAATTAATGCTCTATAACACGTTCTTCACCGAGTCAGAATAAATGCCCGGGTGTGAATTTAAATTCATGGAAACTTAAACTTTCATGGAAACCTTAATTCTTACGAGACGTGGGAGGGGGACGTTATACAACTAGGTAAATTTCCGAAATGCGAATCTTTCAACCGGAAAATTCCGGAAATTCCGCGAGGAAAATTTAAATTGAGCGGGAATTTGCAGTAAGAAACTTCTCAAAGTTTGGGCATACCTCGTAAGGTTGTCTTTTTTTCCGCAACTTTCGGAAATCCCTCTTCCATTTGCCGATAGAAACTTCCTCAATTTTAACCGGAATTTTTGGTGAACTAAAAGAAGCCCGCGAGGTTTCTGTTGCATGAAGCGAGAAGAGTATTTCTGACCCAAGGTGGGAAGCTAGTCGAGAGTAGGCTATCCCCAACTAGGATTTAATTTGCGGATACCCATTTACTCTCCTGGGTGGAGAGAGGCACCGTGGGCAAGAACACAGCACAACGGCCCCAGCCAGGGCTCGAACCCAGACCCCTCGATTCAGAGTCCACTAACCATGCGGTCACTTTGTCTTCATACAAGTTGAGCCAAGAATTACAAACTGCGACGATGATTACAAAGTGCGACAGCTCACCATTTTTTGCTTCATTTGAAAGCCCAGGTTCTAAATGCATAAAGGTTCAATTCTCGACTCTAAAGAATGAAAATGAAAGAAAATATTTAGGAGATTACAAAAACATATATATGAAATGCAAGTTTTTAACATACTTTAATTTGAAAAAAATATTAACTAAGTAATGATAATTTGAAACAACGGAAATAGGAAAGAACAATCTGTACGGTACAAACGTGTTCTTTTAAGTCTAATTTATGGAATAATTTCAAAATATTCAATTTTAAAGCTGTACAGCTGGTTCAAGCCATTGTCTCGAATTTTCCTAGGGAGCTTGTCCCATCTTCCTTTGCATCAGCATAAATGAAGTCTGGGACGTACCTGTTCTAGTGCTTGACATGTAAATTAACTTTCTGTTTTCTCACACGGTCCTTTCAACGAATTTCTGACTTGTTGTGTAAGTAATAATAAATTTATTGTGAATTGACTGAAAAACGCTCATGTTTTAAAAACAAAACATTTAAGGACGTTCGCGCTAATTGTTTCTGCGCATCTTTACTGCGCACGCAAATTCACACGCCACGTCAAGCATGAAAACGCGCGCTAAGTAATAAAATAAACAATGGTAGGGCAGATGGCCATTGCTATAGCTTTGCCTAGATTTAACGATCTTGCCAGGTGATCTGGTGACATTGCACGAGACTTAAGAGAAAATTTTATTGCCGTATCCCATAAGGCAGCCCGCGCGAAGTCGTGAGTTTGCATTTGAATGGTTTGCGGTCACTGCCAGATCGAGTGTTGCTATCGATGCTTTTTAGAATTAATTTATCTTGTCTTATACCGCGATTGGAAATCGGAATTGTGCTGTAAATACGAGAAGTGTTGATTTGAACAGTTGGGAAGTCTCTTTCGACAGTGAATCTGTTCTACACTTGGATAGAAGCGATTTGAGTACTTGAATCGCACAACTTGCAGCGCTGGCTGCATCGTATTGTAAGCTTGAAAATCATTTGGTGTTTTACTTTAATTCGCTTTTAAGAGTGTGCTGTTTATACAATATTAAAGGTACTGTATGCTATCATCTCTAGTTTGCTTTTATTCTATCATTCATTTTATTATCAGTATTATTATCGTATGTCTGCCACGGCACTAGTTCGGTCGACCATTCGATCAAACGCTCTGCAACTCCTCTTCCAAGTAGGGAAAAACAATTGAACAAGAAATTGGCATAAACCCCATTCTCAGTAAAGAAAATTTTTTTACTAATCTGAATGACACACGCCAAGAATTGCTAGAAAAGATTGGCCTGACCTTTAATGAATTTGGAGAGGTACTTGTGAGCTTTGTTGACACTGAGAATTACATTACACTATTTCTAAGTCAGTCAGCTGTACAGAGTGCAGTTACAACACCAAACAACAGCACCATCGTTATGGACTATACTGAAGGTTTCCCATGGCTGAAATCGTCACGCCATTTCACAGGGGAGACAAGTGTCAGGGTGAAAATCATTGAGCCTTATAATTTACTGAGCACAGTGTTAACAGTAGCTCTTTGGTTGGGAAATGATGACTATGACACTGTCCGAAAATGCGCAGGGGCAGTTTATGAACAGCTTACATAACTTAAAACAATCAAACATCCACCAAGTGGGAAAGAAATTAAAATTGTCCGTCGGAGTTGTGGTGATGGTAAGGAAAGACGATCTTCAACTGGTAATTCTTTTGCAAAGTCCTCCTAACCAATTCCTGAGACCCCAGAACACCACATTCAATTGGGAGACATGAAACTTTCATACCTGTGTCCGGTTTGGTCTGTCAAGGACACTGAAAGCTTGGAAACAAAATTTAAAGTAGAAGTTGGTAGAAAAGCCCCTAGCAAATAAAAACACAGGGAGTTTGCCAGACAAAATCTTGGAAATACTGGCCGTCAAAATATTTGTGGAACTCTACTCTCTGAATACTACCCTGGAACATCCACCTTAATTGGGTTTTGATCTGCAGAACGATATGCTTGCAGATTGATAAAATTGCATCAGATTTGTACCTACAACTTGCCCCATAATAATTGATGAATTGAGTCCTTTCAAAGAGAAAATAGCCTTGTATTATTGTATCAACATTTTTAACCTGCTATGAAGAAGCCCAAAATTAACAATAAGACCAATTCAGTTAAAAAATTCAAAACTTTTCCTGTTGCCCGGCATTTAGGAAAATTTCATGAACATTTATGAGATCCTGAATTAAGGGTTACAAAACCAAAAAATCAAAATCAAATTAATGAGTTAATAGACTGAGTAATAACAGGTCCTGTAAAAAAACAAGTGGCAGCGTGGCTGAGTGGTTAGAGGCCCGGATTTGAAATCCGTAGGTCCTTAGTTCAAATCCCGTTCTGATCGCTAGCTGATGTAGTTCTCGGTAGTCCCGAGTTCAACCTCCCAGCTGCACTTGTAAATAGCCAACTGGTCTGCCTTCTGCCAGTTGGGATTCTTAACCTAGTTATGTTTATTTGAATATTTATTTATCATTGTTTGTTTACATTGGTCCTGAAAAGCCCCCCTGGGGAGAGGCCAATTAAGTATACATTTAAGTATACACAGGTGACTCAAATAACAAGAATTTACTGAATGTAGAACAGCAATTGACTTTTTCCTCATCACAAATTCATACATGTATTCATTTTTGTTCTTCGCAGTGATCGCCAATTTTTGTTAAACCTTAAGAAAGGATTGGCAAAGCCTGTAAGCCTTGAGGAGAAAACAGTCAAGTTTGATGAAGTTGGTGTTTTAGCATTTGGAGAGAGAATGCTGTGACGTGACAAGCGTGACCACATCATGTGATCAGGCACTCACGTGACGAGCAGAACCTCGTGCAACGGATATACTTTGGCAGTGTGCGAGTGCCAACTCGGCATTAAAAGTTTCTTATCACTATTTAGCCTGAGCTGTGATTTATTCCCTTTATAACTTGACAAATGCCTTCCATTTTTTAAAAAAAATCCGGGTTTAAAGGAACTCTTTTGGAAATCTTATGCACATTTCGTAAAGGTCTTGATAGAGCATACAGAAACCTTCTCCACACACCACATGATTTGACAGGAGACGAATATGATGTTCAGGCACGCATCCACCTTGGCTTCCAGGCTGTGCAAATATTTGGCACTGCCAATGTTACCGCTACCCTTAAGCAGATCGTTAGTTATGTTGGATACATGTACTTTGTTGATAAAGCACTTTCGGATGCTCAAATTATTGGTCTCCCAATAATGCTTGGGAATTTCAAAGACGACATCATGGAGACTGCACACAAACAAAACAAACAAAATTCATTGTTATTTTCTGGAGAAAAAATGCTCCCATTTCAAAGCAGCAGTATCAGAAACAAGTAATTCAGGAAAAATTTGCAAATGAAGTCTTTGAACTGACAATCAAGCCGAGAGAGAGCACTCCACAGAAGTCATCATCGACAAAAGCTGAAAGAAAACGACAGGCAGTGAATGAGAAAAAAATTGGAACAAAAAAATTGTTAATTATAATCAATCAGTAAACATACACTGATAACAATTTTTTTCTCTATTTTAGAACAAATTCTTGAAAACTTTCAGAAGGTAACTTTTAAACACTTGGCATGTGAGAATTTAATACAACACTGAGAGAATACAGGGGGCACTTCTCCTTTTGCTGATAAAAAGTATTTCTTAATACTAATTGGCTACACATTACCACCCTTAAGCAAATGCAAAAAAATTGTTGAACATTGAATGAGCTGATGGACCTTACATCAGAACCAAAACAAAAGTTGATGAATTTTCATCGATCAGCCTAGGGTAACTTGAAACAAAATTCTGGCTATTCACTGACTTTGCCAAGAACTAATATTTTGGATTCACTGACTTTACCAGGAACAAAGATTCTCCCTTACCTTGGACTTTGTTTTTCTTAGACTTTTCCATAACTTAAGCAACTCTGTTCTATTTATAAAAAAGACAAACAAAATGCATTATTTTCACGTCCTGCATTGCAAAACCATAGTCCGGGACATGAATTACTTGATATATGTAAAAACCTGTTGCACAAGATTGTATTAGTGTTTAGGCTGCGTAAGCATTATACATTACAGCAGTTACTTTCAATTGCTGATGGAGCTCGTACAGTCAATTTTAAGCTTCAATTTGTTAATTTCAATTTCTATTGCATGTATTGTCTTACTGTAAGAATCTGCCCTTCATTGAGGAAATCGAAATGGACAGCGATGAAGAACAAATCGAAAATGTGGAAGAGACATCCAGAGGAGACAGCGACGACGAACTAGTAATTGACAAGGTAAATATTTGTTTACTCATGAACTTGAAACTATCAATGTTACAATCTGAGCAGCAGGCGAGCAATTCAATTTTCTCAGCTGGCCGTTAATCCAGGAGACAAACATCAGAACGTAAAACCTCCAATATGAAGGATGTAAATGTAAGAATTATTTGTCAAATTAGAAAAATAAATTACTAATATCCTAGGAAGCTCGATCATGAACTCTCACTTTTATGTACATTGTATACCGGTATAGTAGGTATCAAATACTGTACATGAAGGTTTGAAAAGAAATACAAATAGCGAAATTACAAATTTGCTTACTTCTTTCAGAGTGAAATAACTGAAGATTCACCAGGGCAAGGCAAGGTTCCAACCAAAGTACCTAGACGGGTCAATGAAGTTCATTGTTCCGACGCAGTCTTGTCGTTCACCGATGAGCTATGGCAGTATGCACTAGATAATTTCAGTACAGCGTCTATTTCTTTAGTAACCAAACAGTCTGCCAGAGAATTTTATCAATCTATTTTGCCACAGTCAAGCTTAAGTTTTCACTTGCAGTCTGTTAGAGCACCGTTTATTTCATGGGAGCGTTCAGATCCTAGAGTAAGAAAAGAGATCTTGAAGTGCAAAGTCTTGACTCCGTGTCAAGACTCAAGTCAGTGTTTTTCTATTCAGTCCACCAAAGTTGAAGAAGATGAAAGTAAATGACTGTTAATAGAATTTTCGCACGTCGTTGGTTTGGAAATCAACAGAGACTCGATCTTTGCGACGACACCAATGAGAATCCGGAGGAAAGATTCCCGTTTGTACAAGATCCATCTTTAGTTCGAGCAGGACAGATGGCTTCCTTACGTCTTCTGCACACACTTCCTTCAACCAACAAAGCTGAATACGCCATCAAAATGTATGGATCAAAGGAAAGAGGGTCCAACCACCTCTTGCAGGAGAGAACATGTGCCCAGAAGGCCCACAAGCCAACTCACTGACTTTGGTCTTTGGTGATCGAGACAATCGTGTACTGAAGTTTTCTAAGTTTAAACATCTTTAAGAATACTCGATAGTAAAGTTATAACTCCACTCACAACCAAAGTATTATGAGAAAAAAAGCCTTCCGACTGAAAACTGCTATGTTTATCCTCACAGCGCGGTCGATGTGTCGATGGAATAAATGCCGAAGGTCAGTACAAGCTCTACTAGGCGCGGAAAGAATTCTGTGCGGCTTTAAAAATAAATTCTCCTTGAAGATGATTGGTTAATTATTTACGGTCAGATCACCTGGTGGACGTTCGGTGACCCCTACTTTTCTTTCCAGAAACAGATTTTATTTACAATTATTTCCGCATTGTCCAAAAATGAACAAAAAATCAACGTGAATGTGGGAAGTTAAAAAAAAGTCAAGATTTCTGTCTACGGGACATCGAATTCTGGCATCTTGCGGCCGCAAGACGCGTGAAACTATGGTCGCTAAATGCGAACTTGGTCTTTAAGGAACCTCACCAGTTGACTAAATTCAATTAATAGGTCCACTTAGACAATATTTGGCAGAGAAAATTTCACTTCAAAGATCTAACTGGAATATTTTTGGGCTTACAGACACTGTGGCCTTAATGGCTAACAAAACCCGTTTTTTTTTTTCAGATTTAGGGTGTTCTTCCGGGCATGTTCTCTCCAAAATGAAGTCGTTGACCACCCATTCTTTTTTACATTTCTGACATAACCAACTCATCATCTTACAGTTGCAAAAGTCTCAGAAAAAATATCAATGTTGGAAAATTTTCGCGCGAACGTCCTTAAACACTACGATCAATTTAAATATGAAAATGGGTGTTCAAACAATAATTTAGAAAATACGTCCCTGAAGAAAATTGACTTGTTTTGTGCTAACTCTTGACGATGTGCGCCTCGAAAATATGCATTGCTTGGAAAATTGACTTGTTTGGAATAACCTTGACAGTTAGAATATTAACATTTTTGAAATGTCATATAAGAATACTGTTTTACGTGAATTAATCTGACGTTTTTTGGTTTAGAACAATAGTGAATAAATAATAGTCTCATAACAATACGATAAAGTCCAAAATTAAGGCAGGCTCTGGTGCAAGCTGTAAAATATCTGAATTTCCCTCAGTTCCGGGCTTCAACTACATAAGTTCAAATAATCTCCTTTCTGCTAAAGTGGATCTACAGTTAGGCTTTTTCGCTTGTTAGGTTTAAACAAGGAAGATATCATTAATTATTCATCACGCAGGTGTGCGTATTCAAATTAAACAACTGTCTCCGGTTCACTTTTGTCCAACCAGTAAGGAGTTTATCCTGCAGCAACACTTAATAGGTTGAGACTGAAGCGCTTGCTCCCAGAAAAACAAAAAACAAAAAACAAAAAACAAAAAAAAACCAGGTAAAATGAGCCTAAATTATCAAATACTCAATTTTCTGCTGTACGAAATGTATTGCTGATGTTTTAATATATGATATATGTGGAAGTTTGTTACTAGTCCCAGCTTACTTTTCAGTGTTTACCACAAGAGGAAGTCGCAGTTTGCACAAGCAAGATAAACCCTTCTGGTAAGCCCTTCCATGTATTGCATAATTGTAATATGTTTTTCGTGAAGGAAAAAAATAAAAAAAACCCAGTAATCTTGATTATATGCGATTCAGAGTTATATATAATGTTTCCAGTGGTTTTATTTCATATTATACCATAATTAAATGAATTCGCGCGCTCTGATTGGTCAATCAGCTATGGTTTATTGTGCCAGTAAACTCATGGAAATTTCGCGTGTCTTCTGAATTATTATATAAAAGCAATAGACCACAAGTTTTTATGGTTTATAGGCATGATAAACCGCTTGGGATGTTGGAAGAACACTCGAAGAATTCGAGTGGTCTTCCAACATCCCAAGTGGTGTATCAGCCTATAAACCATAAAAACTTGTGGTCTATTGCTTAATTAATTGATTGCTGCCTTCGTATTCAGGCTTAATGCTTGAAAATAATGGAATTTCCTCTTTGCAGAAGGCACTAAAAGTTGTTCAAAACGAATTCGATTTTAATGCTTAAGGCATTAAAAGCCTTTCAACAATTTATCTGTATTGTATGGGTTAATAGAATGTGAAAATAAGCCCTCATTCCCAAGTATTAGCCAGGTGTATGTGCAAGGTATACGGATCCTTTTCTGTGTCCTTGTTATTTATTGTCTAATAACGGTTATTAAATATGGCCGTTCAATTGGCCAACGTCAGTGTTAAAGAAATGCCGAAGAAAACGTACCGGATAGCATGATAAATGAAATGCTTGTATTCGCGAAAGAAAGCTGTAAATAACCACGCGTCTTCAACTACATGAAGAGCAGTTAATTCTAGCCAATTTCTCTCGTATTTTCTTCGGAAGTTTATTCCATCTTCTTCTGCGTCAGCGTGTATAACTGAATGAAGTTTGGAGCATACAGTCTTACGTTCTTTGCAAGACAATGGTTCCCTTATTATTTCACAGGCCCCTTCTACGCATTACTGACACACAACAATCATGTATTGCCTAGACTTTAACAAAGACTAATTTTTTGACGCAACATTCAAAAACTACGATAAGTTTGAAAATGGAAATGGATGTTAAAACATTAAACATTTTAGAAATTACCTCTGAGAGAATTGTCTTGTTTGGGCTAATCTTTGACAGTTTATAACATTAGAATTTTAGAAATGACATCCAAGAATGTTGTTTGGCTGGGTTGATTTGACGGTTTGACAGTTTGAAACAGCAGTGAGTAAATAATAGCCTCTAAAAATGCAGTAAAGCCCAGAATTAAGACAGGCGCGGGGACAAGGTGTAAAACACTAAGTTTTCTTTAGTTCGTTGAACAATATGTAAGCAATGCAAGAAATTTTAAGACGAACAAGAACTAAATTTCTTTAATCAATCACTGTGCTGCTAAAGAGGAATCTACCGTTAGGCTCTCTTCCTTCTTAGGTTCAACAAGTAAAATATCGTTAATTATTAATCACGTTGGTTCGTGCGTATTTTAATTAAGGTAGTAGACACCCGCAAAAACGACAGAATTTCGACAAATGCGTTGTAAGGAGTGATAATCACAAATATTGAACCATTACTCATCGAGTAAGAAGTACACTGTTTCAACTGCCTCTGGAGCTTACTTTCATCCACTGTCACTGAACACAAGCTTTGCAAGGGAGGAGCCACTTGGGCACCTGCTGTGATATACTAATAATTTGGGGGCAGGTTGATCTCCATCAAACCTACCATTACGTTTATTCATCTTGGTCGCCATGGAAACATGTAATAAACAAAAAATAAAGTTTGTTCTACCCTTCAAATTTACCCTTTTTTATGGTGTGCATTTTGAAATAACAAAAAATAGCCCCACAGCTAGAAAATAGAGGTAACAAAAGGGTTGTGAGCTCCAAAACTCTTTGTTTTACGAAAGTCACTTTTTTGTCGTTTTTGCGGGTATTTAATACCTTAAACAAACTGTGTGTTGTTTACTTTGATCCTCACAGAAAGGGAAGTTATCCTGCAGCAGGAATTTTTAGTTTGAGACCGAAGAGTTTGCTTGGAAGAAAAAATACAACAAATCAGGCAAGATGGACACCTATTACCAAATAATCAATTTTTTTTTCATTAAAAAGGTAACGAGGATGTTTTAACATGTTGTTCATCATTTCAGTTCAGTCGCTTTACCACAAGAGGAAGACACAGTTTGCACAGTTTGCAAATCCTTCTGGTAAGTTATTCTTAATTAGTACTTTTTTAACATCAGGTATTATATAATAGCCCAATTCCGATATATTTTGCCGCTAGGGACTGGTCGTGATTTTGAACGTGAAAGCGAGTCTTGGGGGAATAGCTCGGGGAATGCAAAAATACTTGCAGATGTAAACACGGAAAAACCCTTACTGAATTTCTGCTTGAAATGTTGAAATATTGCTCAGTTGCGGTTTGTACCAACGGAACTCATAACAGACCAGATTTGTCATATTTTGGGTTTCCAAGCAACGTCAAAATAGGGAGAAAATGGGAAACTTTCTGCAGAAGAGCTGACAATAAGTTCAAGAACCTGTCAGACCCACGAATTTGTTCTTTGCACTTCAAGTACGAAGATCTTAAAAAGGGACTTTCTGGTAAGTTATCTATCATAACAGGGGCTGTTCCAACAATATTCCATCCAAACAAAAGAGATTCAAAAGAACATCTACGGACAGAAAGGCTAGAAAAGCGAACTCTTCGTGTCCAGCAGTCCGCAGCGTTCCAAACCGATGAGCATCCTGCAAAAAAGAAGCCGAAAATATGTGACAAAGATATCACAGATGTTCCAGCGAGTGAAGCTCTGACAAAGTCTGTGGGATGGAAAAGCTTACCTTACTGTGACTACGACTACATAGATCGAATAGACAAAGTAGATGAATCTCATAGAAATGTGGTGTGCCAAACTGATCTTACGATAGAAGACTTTGAAGCGGTCAGCTGTCAACTTCAAAAAAACGTGACCTAAATGAGTTCTAAACCTGAACACGTGATATGGTCACATGATACTGGTCAGTGGATACCTTGTTTTGACAGCAGTCAATAAACCATAACACAGATGAGCAATATCAAAGATGCAGCTATGTTAATGGTGCTATCTTAGTTTTCAAGGTATTGGGCTTGGCGCATGGACAGTGACGTGACAACCAAAATTTTTAGATCGATGGATTACATAATTTTCGAAGGGTTTGGGCTCAATTCGCGCACAGGAGCTCCCCTATAATGAGATTCATTCCCTACTACTCAGGAATTACTGGATTACCTTTAATTATTATTATTTTTTTAATTAAATAATGCCAAAAATTAAATTATAAGGAAGGAAGCAATATCAGGAAGCTATAAGTATTTTGCATTCATGATACAACTTGGGTAACCTACTGAAAGGTTACGAGGCATTGGAACATTGGTCAGCCAAGCCAAGATACGTTTGAACTGACATATCAGTAACATTACAGTACAATGGATAAACAATAATTATATCCTATCAATATACTAACATAATTTACTCAAAAAATTATACTGTACTACAGTTTGATCCCACTAATTCGAACTCGGCCATTTTGAATTCCCCATCATTTCGAACTCAAAACCATATCCCTTATGGATTTGCACTCAAGTCAAATACTATCAGCTATTTTAAACTATATTTTTTTTGTTTCTCCCGAGGGTTCGAAATGGCAGGGTTCAACTGTATATAAAAGCAAAATTGTGTGTGAAACTTTATTGGGTTATTTCTTCCAAAAACTTATAACTAATAAAAATTTAGGGCAAAGAAATCTTTTCTTCTTTTGTTTTTTTTTTTGGATTAAAAATAGTATTTATATATATACAGCATTTATATATATATAAATGTGGTTCATCCTGTGGTTCAATCCACCATACAGCAAGAACGTGGAAACAAACGTCGGTAAATGCTTTCTTTCACTTACTGATAAGCACTTCCCCAAATCTAACCCACTTCATAAAATTTTTAACCGTAACACACTCAAATTAAGCTACAGCTGCATTGGTTACATCAAAACAATCATATCTAACCATAACAAAGCTGAAATTAACAAATCCACACGTACAAATGACCAAACGAAAAATTGCAACCGCCGGAAATCTACCACGTGTCCCATGGATGGAAATTGTAGCATGGAAAGCGTAATTTACCAGACCGAAGTCATCACACCGACCACGAAAGAGACATACATTGGACTCTGTGACACTACATTCAAATTAAGATATCGTAATCACGTATGTTCTTTTCGAAATGAGCGGTACAAACACGCTACTGAACTAAGTAAATACATACGGAGCCTGAAAGATCAGAACATTAAGTGTGACATCAAGTGGCGCATAGTTAAACAGGCTAGGTCTTATTCGAATGTTACCAAGAGATGTAATTTGTGTTTGTGGGAGAAATGTTTCATCTTATGTAAACCGGAAATGTCAACTCTGAACAGCAGAAATGAGCTTGCATCGTGTTGCAGACATGCTAGGAAATTCTTGCTGAAAAATGTTATCATCTAATTAGCGATTAAGATCCCGCGTGACGCGACACGTGACACGCAACACATCTAGCATGTAATTGTATTGTTCTGTATTTTCAAATATCTTTGAATGTAACCGTTTTTTCTGGCAGTCGCCTGATGATTGCCTCGCATGAGGCATGAAACTCGGAGTAGCGATTAAATGACCATATAACCTAGCTCTTGAGTTTTTACTGTTATATATATATATATATATATATATATATATATATATATATATACTACGTCACACAATTAACCAATTAAGACTCTGTAACAATTGCATGTGAAGATCCCTGAGGAAGGCAAATGCCGAAACGCGTCGGGTCTTGAATAAAGCGTTGAAAACGGAAGCCCATTCTCAGAAGCCCATTCTCCAAACGGAAGCCCATTCTCCCATTCTCCATTATATATATATATATAAATTTAGGATGAGGGGCCCTGTTCTCTGTAATAAAAACATCAACATCATTTACATGCATATAAAAAACTTAGGGCAAAGAAGTTCTCACCCAATCCAGTTTTCTGTAAAAAAAAAAAATATATATATCATTTACATACATATAAAACATTTGAGGTGAAGAAGTTCTTGCCCTGTCCAGTTCTCTAAAACACAATACCATTTACATACAGTTGAAAAGTTTAGGGCGAAGAAGTTCTGGTCCTGCCCAGTATCCTATAATAAAAATATCATTTAGACACATATAAAAAATTTAGGGCAAAGAAGCTCTCGCCCTGCCCGGTTTTCTGTAATAAAAATATCATTTACATCCATATAAAACATTTAGGGGGAAGAAGTTCTCGCCCTGCCCAGTTCTTTACGAGAAAATCTCAAATCTCAGCCTTGCCATATTGACCTTGCTGTCGCTCGATCAATACTGCAGGGTCTCGGTTCAAGATTTTCCTGTACAGACATCACTCTGGGTTGAATAAGTAGTTAATGAAACTATTAGAGCAAAGAAGAGGGGGGAAAGAGAGAGAGCAGAGAGAGGGGAGCGCTCTGCCTGTCACCAACTAAATTTTTTATATGTCAGTAAAAGATATTTTCATTACAGAGAAATGGACGAGGTGAAGATTTCTTCACCCTAACGTTTTTATAAGCATATATTAAATGTTTTTATTTACATTGTTCATTACTGAATATAGCCCTTTCTACAAAATGCCGCATTGTACGTACACCAAAGCCAGACATGTAAATCCCAAAAACTTCTCAAAAGGAAAATAAGGGCCATGTGCCCTCGATCAAATCAAATAGAAAATCAAAAACAAAGTAGAGCCTCGTGTGCAGACAGGGTCTACATGCATTATCTCGACATTTCAACTAAGCATTTCACCACAACTTATTAACTGGACAAGAGGAAATCTAAATAAACACAACATACATATATCACTGCATCTAAGTATCAAACAGCAAATCCCGCTTTAATAAAGCCTGGATTACCGAAATTATCAACGAAAGGATGCAAATTCAAAGTAAAGCCAAGAAATGCATTTACAAGCCTGAAAAGGACACTCCAGAAGTTCAAAAACTTACAGTGCTAAAGTTTAATAATTATTCACGCTTAAGCATAGATTTGAATATTATTTTTGCAGACGACTTTGCAGTCATTTTATCGGCGGTGGCTTTACCAGTCTTTAACCCCCAAGCATTTCACCAAACCGAATAAATTGAACTAACAAAACGAGGAAATTCTAGCAGTCTATGAAGCGAGTGCCTGTGAAAAAAAAAAAAAAAAATTCAAAACTCGCCTTACAGTGTTACAAATAAGCTTACAGTTTGATTATTTTTAGACGTGAGGTTGTAGTCCGTGAAATTAGCGAAAACTATTTGTTTACAATATGCAACTTACAACAACTTCCACAAAGCGACTCAAGTGTTATTATTTAGCGATGAACGAAATTAAAACGATGTAATTTTAAAAAAATATATCTCACAGCATGGCCTCAAGTCAGGAAGGCTTTGAAAAAATACCTATTGAAGATAAGGCAACTTGATAATTTGTATAGAAAACACTTGAAAACACCACAACAATAGATCAGTCGCTTACCGCAAGTCTTCCAGGCAGCAATAGTAGTGAAGACCGACCTGAACTAATCTTTTCGATAGATCAACGAATCAATCATCTTTTCTGCTGTATTTAGCGTTCTGTAATTTCTCGAAACACAGTACACATCATGTGACTTGCCTTGCATGGCTGCACATGTCAACGCGCGAATTAACTTGGGAAGTTCTGTTGTCTTCTGATACAATTTGTCGGCCATTTCGCCTCCTTTCTCAAGCTCTCGCTAGCTCTGCTTCATGGCATTGCTCGGTATTGTTTCATCTCCTTTCTCTCAGCCCTGACTCGCCCTAATTAACGGCATTGTTCAGTACTGTTTCGCTTACTTTCTCTAGACCTCGCCGAGCCTGCTCTCTTTCGCGATCTTTTCCTGTTACTAGTAATTCTTGCTCCCGATTATCTTCTTTCACGTTCTCCCTCAGTTAAACCCTCTCTTGAAAACATTACATTATCAACTCCGCTATCGTTTGTTGACATAGCAATATAGCAATGAGTTTTCATCGCGCCGAGAAAAGATAGCACTTTTGAGCTCTCCCGTTCGGGTTACCTTCAGACTCCCCTCCCCCTCCCCCAGAGTCTGTACGGGTGGACGGACGGACGGACGAACATAACCAAATTTACTCGGCGTGATGGTTACTAAAATTTCTAAGGAATGGATGCTCCGCTATGAATTTTCTTCTTTGCAGAAGGCATTGTGAAAATTTGTTCAAAATGATTTAAACGCTCACGTTTTTAACAGGATTTGAGCAATTCAGCTACAGCCTACTGGTTAATGAACTGTCAAAACAGTCACAGATGATATTTTCTCAGATAGTTCCAAGTATTCTCTGAGTCAGGTTTCTGTGCAAGCATTACAGATATTTTTTTTTCGTTTCTTGATATGTAGCACTATATCGTCTGAGACGTGTGACCAGAAAGATTAAGCCACATATATTGAATAAATGGATTAGGAAAGATTGGGAAAGTGCTGAAGCTGTGTCGCGCTCAGTTTATTTCGTCAACTCCGATAAAAGGACGTATACAAACTGTAAAATGGTTGTTGTTTTTTTTAATACATTACTTAGATTTGGCTGATTTTCTTTCATTATGTACAAAATTGTTCTTTAAAAAACTCATAGATTCTGAATTCATGACGGACGTTCATAGCAATGAAAAGTCCGTACTTCGTAATAAGATGGAAAGAAAAAAATACATAATCCTAAATATTGGACAGAATTTTAATCCACCATGCCTTGCACTGAATTCTCCTTTTGTTTTGCGGATTATATCAACACCCTGGAATCTTCGCATCAAAGTGCTGGCCCTGTCAGGGCGTCTTTTAAATTTTTTAAAATAGTTTTCCTTAGGACCTTACTCAATAGAATACAAGAAGAGCAGTAGAGCTGGAGGATACTGGCGTGGAAATGAAATACTTTTTTCCGTTCGTACGTTCTGAAACCTTTCTTGAAACAATTATTCGCTTGCCGAGGGTTTAATTAATATACATTAAGGCATTTTGCAGGTTAATTCTGAGGTTAACGTTAAATATGTACGCGGATGGTCTGCCAAATTTTTTAAAATTCCAACTTTAGGTCCTTTAGCGTATAAAAATGTGCGTGAATCTTTATTGATACCGAATGACGAAAACTTTGCGTGTGGGCGCCGACTTAAAGAGCTTATCATAAGTCGACAGACGCAAAGCCAAAAGCATGAACTAGTTCTTTTTTTGATAGATATTTGGAATAAACGAGAAACCACGTTAATTCGATGATGCAGTCAAATTCTCTTTTATGTGTAGTTCAAGTGAGTCTTTGTGAACACGTTGTTGGGATACAAAGATCTCCAACGAAAGGTACTCGCTATCGTTCATAATTTTCCAATAAATGGATGATTTTTTTGTTTAAGGCGAGTGGAAAATCTTCTGTTTCAGTGAAGCGCGTTACATTCGGCAAAAAAATGCGGTTGGTTATTTGGGACATGGGACTTGATGGCAAATATTTTTTTACAAAAGTAATCAAAGAACAGAAATTCTACAGTTTGCAAAAGGATATACAGATCCATGCAGACAGAATTACTGCAACGGCTGTTCTGGGGCAACACATTTGCCGTCGAGAAATAGCCCAGATTGGCTTTGCTAAACTACTCTATATGGCCTCACTTTCTAGCTTTTTTCTGTTTTGCTGCTCCACTTGTTTTTTGTGTAGCTGTTATAGGTCCTACAGGATGTCCTCGAAGACACGAAAGTCTTGATGACCTTTCAGGTTTTTATGTGCATGATCTATTACGGGATCTCTATCAGATTACTACAGGAATCTTGCTATTACTGGGCGAGATTTTAGCGGGTTTGGCCTTCCAAAGCGGTTTATTCTCTGAAACTCAATTTTCTCGCAGGGGCGATGACTTTATAGATGCTCATCCAGGAATTGCGTGGTAAACGACTTCTTCATTGTGCTCTGATGTGATTCGCTGTGGTCCTTCTTCAATATCTTTACTAGTAGGGAACTTAAGCACCAGGCTATTTTGCGATGGCGAAGGCGACCGGAAGTGACATTTTGTTCCGGTGGGCGTTCTGGAGTTGTCTGTCAAGTCGTCTTCGTTTCGCGCGAACGTGAAAACCTTCATTTTGGCGTTGTTTCCAGAGCGTGAGTATCTTTCCCTCACTAGTTTGTCTCAAACTTGTTTTAACATTTTATTTTGCTCTTGTTACCTTTTTAGAAGTATTTTCTTTCGTGTTGTTCAAATTTTATACTCAGACATAGATAAAAACACAGACATTTTCATTTCTCGTAGCTTTGAGCAAAAGATGTCGGCGCTGGCCTCCGATGGAAAACCAAAGTAAGCCGAACTATTGAGTCTTTCGAAGACATTTCAACAGAAAACTTTTTATGCGTATCTTTGTAAGTTTACATTTTTTTTCTCGATCGTCGGTCAAATAGCTAAATTGTCGTATTTTACTTTTAGAGCTATGGACTGGACTGAAGATCATGATGTTATTTTGCTTCGAGAAATCCTGGCGAGCGATTATTTTCATTCAAAAAAGGAAGCGTTGCGAAGGGAATAAGGTGGGAATCGATGGCAGAAAAGTTAAATCAAGTGAAGACAATCAGGTTTCATCTCAAAGATAAGAGGGCCGATGGGTTCTTCTCCAGAAGAAGTATAAGGCCATGATACATCAAGAAGAAACTGCAAGTGGAATATCCGAGGACGACATGTCTGAAATAGATGTTTTACTTGAACAACTCGTCGGGAAAGAAGAGAGCTTAAACAAAGTTGGTGATGCTCAGGTAAGAAAGCAAAAAGAAGATAAAAGCAAGGCAGAGGACGTAAGGCAGAAAGCTTTAGAGCGATACAGCGAAACGAAAAAGCGCAGGTCAACAGAGAATGGCAATGAATGCGAGGGGAAACCGAAGTGCCAAAGGAGAAGTGCTCGCACCGAACCGCTAGTTGAATTCATGCAAAAGAAAGCCAAGAATGAGCGAGAATTACGACAACAAGAGCTAGATCTAAGAAGACTAGAACAAGAGCAGAATCAGCAAGTGATGGTGACTGTCTTACAGCAACAACAACAAACAAATCTAGCTATTCTGTCAGTTATCCAAAAGCTGCTTGAGAAGAAACAATGACATTTTCCCCAAGTATGAACATGTAAAGTCAGTGTTTATTTATTTCAACAAAAAGACAGGTATTTGTTGGAACTGATGTCTTATTATTTACTTGCGTTTTGTGAATTCGAAAAAAAACCAAGTTCATTCATTATTGTTGTTACAAGTTTGACTCTTACATTGGTGACCACTAAGACGAATTCAAATACTTAATAAATTTGGGTTTAATTAAAATAGCCTCCATTTCTGCTCTGTTTATTTGAGAGAATTTATCTAAAATAATACTGCAATGAAGGAGGGTCTAGCTAGGCCAAAAAACTCTGAGGTTTTGTTGCCATATAGGCAGGTAATAGCATTATTAAGAAGTTCACATACAAGATACATTTTTCTCACACTACTCATTCCAATTTTGGGTTTTTCTTAAATCTAAAAACTTGAAGTCGTTGATGGTGTCCCCAAAGAGCCACTCCATAGTTACTCTAACAAAACTCATGTCAAAGTTGTATTGTTCCATCATCGGTGTTAGGGCACCATGGCGAAATGTTGCCTGCAGGTGTGTTCGCAGGGGATAGGCGGGATCACCATAAACACTCATGGGCTGGCCTGTTGGGGAAAATGCGTTCCTTTCCAATTCCTGGAGAAGATTGGAATCTACCAACATGCTTGCATCGTGTGTTTTCCCCTGATTAATAAATTAATGAAACCTTAATTATAAGTGGCAGCTTATTTTCATGGCATCGTGGTGGACATAACTTACCAACAGGCACATACATATTTCCAATAAGTCCATTTGGGAGAGCGACGGACTGAAACTTGAGTGAATGTACCTGTTTATGTCCATTGTACACTATTCTTTGGTGTTGGCCTGGGCGAGAAATTGGTCTGACTGTCCCATCTATAAGCCCAAAGCAATTGCTGAGAGGCGCACCTTTAGAATGGATAACATCTGCATACTCCTGCAGCATTGGTGGACTCAATATATCAAAATTCCATTCTGAAATTTGATGACCATGGCTCAAAAAAATATGATCCATCACTGTATTGGTAATCATGCTTATTTCAGGAATTGGTCTTGCAAAACGATCAATCATGTCTGAATAGCGACATGGATACGACAAGTGCTTCAGAAGTATACAAAGCCCTTCAGTTCGGTCACAAGTTGTTCTTTGCGGACATAGGAAAGTGACTGGTAATTAAAGAACATTTGTCAATAATGTTATGTCCTGTTTTCGCACTCTGAACTCCGCTAAACACTCTGATTCATCCATCTGGTCGTAATCAAACTTTGGGTAGGAGCGGTGAGGGAATTCTGGATTCTTGGAACTGTAACTTTCGTACAAGGTCAAAAATTCTTCGTCACAGATGCTTTTACTGTCGTACAAAAAAGGAAGCAGGTTTCTTATTTCACAGCTTATTTTAAAAGCGAACAGAGTTTGCTACCGGCGTCGCTGCTGCAAAACTCGTCTGGCTGCTTAACGTTTATATTTTGTCGGGAACGACGTCGTTCTCTTCCCAGGCTGTTTCGGTCGCTAAAGTTGCCGTTACCTCTAAAACGACCTGTGCTTAAGTTCCCTAGTATTTTCTGGTACGCCGAAGAACGTTTCAGGATTTTCTCGTCTTGAGCCTGCTTTGAGTTCCGCCACATTCCTTTCCAATTTTTTGGTTCTGGTCTTTAAAACTTGGACCTCTGAGTCTAATCTACTGCTTACTGTTTCTTCATGCTAGCTACTGTCTATGAACCTCGTAGAGTTGAAGTTCGATGACGTTAAGCTTGTCTAATTTTTTCTTTTTTCAGAATTGCTTCGATTTTAGCGTCGAGGTTCTCCGCCATATCGAGAGGTTCGAAAATTTTGTCATACTCGGCTCTCGATCGATTGTTCTGCAGATAAAGACAATGAAGAAAACGGGTTATCCGCGCGCGTTCTATTTAATGGCATGAAAATTTTCATATACAGTTTCAAGAGCGACCAAAGATAAGAGCTCAGCAAAACGAGTTAATTCGAAGACGCCGGCGTTTCGTTTTCGCGTGGACGGAAAACATTTTAGAAATGGAGCTTTTCGAAAACGATGACGTCACGATAATCGTGAGATTTTCTTGACCAAGTTTTTCTCAAACACAAATCCAAATTGACCGGTGATTAATGCGTTTTCAAATTCCTCCGGCATAGTCGTCGTTCCGTGGCATGTGTCAGATCCTTTTTGCGTTCTTATATTTTTTATGAGAACGTATGGCAAAAATGTTAACTCACACCCAGTTCATAAATGTATTGAAAAAGATGTTGAAGTTATGGCGCCCTTCTTATTTCATTTCGTGGGCATGCGCCTTACACATGCGCCTTACACAGTGTTAAACGTTTGTTTTATATATTACTTATATATATATATTAATTTTTTTATAAATTAAATATATATCAATTTTTTTATATCTTAGGTTAATTTCGTTCCGTTAGAGACCGTCCTTTAAGTAATAAACTAATAGATTTCATAACAGACATTCGTGAATAATAGTTAGAAGTTCTCCCCTCATCATAAATTAAGAAATTGAAAACTAATTAAGAAGAGTTTTAATCCGCCTTGTTATGTCGTCTTTGAGTTTTCGTGTTGTTTTTCTGATTCAAACACCCCCGGTGTTTCTTTTAAACTTGACCTCATGACTCAGGTCTTTGTTTGACTTCTATAGTTTAAACCACAATGAAATTTAGTAGACCTTTTTTTCATTATTATGAAAGCTAAATACACTATCATTATACTTAAAGTCTACATACTTCGAACATAAATTCCTTAAGGGTTCGATACCCAACGTTTAATCGAGAAAATACGGTTTGTTACCAGCCCGGATTCTTCCCATCAAAAGGCTGGCCGTGCCTGTGCGTTCACCTCGAACATGTAAGCGGACGGTCTACCAAAATTTTTAAATTCCAGCTTTCACGTGTTAGGAAAATGTGTGTGAATCTTCGGTGCTAACCTTTAAGCATTTCAAAAAAAAAAAAAATTCACGTATTGGAGCTGTGTCAAAGAGCCCAGGGCCCCGTTTCTCGAACGCCTCGGAAACTTTTCGGGCCCGCAAAGCCATTTTTAGATAATCTGTATCTAAAAACCGAGAGGTGGAAACGCCTGAAACTCCTTGTATGAAGACAACCTCTGTTCATATTAAGAATATGTGAATAAAACAGCTCTGTAATCAAAAGATTTGAGATTTTGCTACGGCTTTCCGGGTGTGAAAACGTTTCGAGACCTTCGAGGAACGGGTCCCAAGAGACTTAAACACGTGTTACAGTTCTTTCGAGTTATGGATTTGGAGAGCCCGAGAAAAGCATAAAAGAGTGCTCGAGTTTCAGCCGAGAGAAACTCTCAACTCCTGGAGTGCTCTCCACACTTTCCAAGTACAATATAACTCGACAGACTCAAGCCAAAAGCATGAACTAGTTCTTCTTTAGATAGATATCGGCAATAAACGAGAAACAACTTTATTTCGATGATTTAATCAAATTCTCCTTTATGCATAGTAGATGTTATTAAAGTCTGGTACGTTTTTATTGCCTTCGTCTATGTGTTGTGGAGATAAGAAAATCCCCATCGAAAGGCTTTCGCAATTAACGAGGATTGTTCTTGTTTAAGGCGAGCGAAAAAAATCTCCTGGTTGAGTGGAGCGCGAGACATTCGACCAAAAATTCCGGTTTAAGTTTCCGACATTTTCGCATGTCGTATGGCATTGTCTTTTCCACTTGATTGAACAGGTCTCGTTCGTGAAGATCGGGTACATTTCTCGCCAAGATGTAAATTGGCGGAGTGGGTTCACTGTTCTTGGGTTTTGAACTTGTCGATTACTTCCACTTACTCGTTAATATTGTCGAGGAAAACGATTTTCTCAAGCGCCATTCTTTGGAGCACTGATACAACCCCAACATTGGGATGAGGTTGAGTCCATAACTGGTGTTGGTTCTTGACGGCAGGTCGATTTCTCTGTTGTCTCGTGAGTCCCTTCCATGAATTTCAAACATCAGAGTCGTTTAACTGTTTTAGTTTATTGTCTAAAATAATTCTTTAATTTAAAGAACATCATTTCAAAGCTAGATTAAATAAGAATGCGCATTAAAACATCTAGCATTTTGAAAGTTGCGTCTGCCAAAATTCCTTGTTTGGGCTAACCCTTCACAGTTTACAGTTTGACTGACGGCGAAAAATTTCCCGATTAATCTGCTTGCGATATTTGCATAACAATACAGTAAAATGGAGAGGCGAGACAGGTTTTGACACAAGCTGTAAAACATATGAAGTTTCTTCAGTTCCTTGAGTGACTCAGCTGATCCATCGTTTTGTAGTGTACACCAAAGAGGAAGTCACAATTCGCAGTCACCCTCTGAGGGGAGGTATAGAATTATATTTTTTTACTAAAAATAATCTTGCTTTTTTTTACGATTCAGGTTAATATTTCAGCCATTACTGTTTTCAAAGTTAATGCGCTCCCATTGTTCCCTAAGTATCCAAACTTTGGATCTATATGACATGACCATAATAAACTCTGAAACAGATAATCGAACGGTACTGCCAGGTGTGCTAGAGATAAATGTTTTAGGTGATATACGTTTTACCATGATCTGAATTATCATAGCAACGTTATGATGCCATACCCCATTGAGACCAAATATCTTATTAGGCCTGTTTTTGATAGGGGATAATTTTGAAAATACGACATCGGCATCTTAGTCCCGACGTAGTTGTCTTAACGATGAAACAATTTTAAAAGCCCATATGGGAGTCTTTTGGAGAAAATTGCGGGTGAAGTTTCAAGGTTACAGAATACAACTGACAAAAACAAAACTATTAAAATTACAGTTGTCCGAGGTTTATGTTTCGAACACTATTTTCAAGGCAAAAGTAAAAATATCGACGTGACATAAAAATTTGAAACGGTATTGAGACTGTGTCCACAAGACTTGACTAAATAGTATTTTGGTCTTATAAATCTTATAACATACGATTACCTTCAGTGAAAATTCTCAGAAACATTGGCTTGAATATTAACTGGTTGGATTTTTTTTTTTTTTTTTTTTTTTTTTTTTGCTTTCCATCTAAAATTAAATTGGTCGGGAATCAACCCGGAAGCTAAATGAACCTTTTTTTTTAAACTTGGCCCTCAAAAAGAACAATTGATGCTGTATTCAATGCAGTTCACTGAGTTTCAAATTCACTTAAACATTTGAAGTCCGCTAATTTTTAGCCTTGGACTAGGAAACTGCCGGGCTGAATTTTACGCTTGCAGTTTTAATTTGCACATTTCTGTACATTATGTATTCATAAAACGCTGAAGAATTATTATTATTTTTTGTCGCAGGCATAAAAGATGATTGCGACGATAATTCTCCAGGCCATTGTTCTTTTTGGCACAGTACAGACAAGTAAGCCATTCGCTCATTTCATCTTTGTGCGGTTGTGTTTGGTGGTTTTGTGTTCCTTGTGGCCGTACGTGATCGTCTTGTTTAAAACTGCCGGTTACCGTGACAAATTCATGGTCTATGACAACTTAGAGCTCTTGTATTTTAATGTTTGTCTTGGCATCATATTGACCGCCACATTCTTATGACAATCATTCAAATCTGCGATGAAGCAGAATTCTATCAAACATAATGAACAGTACAGTATCATAGAATTGTTTATATCCAAGCCCTCATGAAAAACTGACTCAATTAATACTCATGATTAGTTACAGTAGCTAAAAAACCGTTTTTGATCTTTTACAAAATAATTGGCTGCTACCAGCAAAGGTCGTAGATTCCCTTCAAAGTTATCCTTGCAGCGGGTTCTCGCCTCTTAACCCAGTTTTATTAATTGACTTAACGGTATAGTCACACCGACAAAACACTGAAAACAACTTTTAAACCTGTCTCCATTTATATCACGATTACCTTCAAATTTTGTCGTATCTCAGTCACAAGTTTTTTTATCAAGCTGTCATGTAATAGTTTAGGCATTATATATAGAACGATATCTAAGTAGATCAAGATCTGAAGGTTTTAACAATTTCCTCGGAATTGTTCAACTTTGTTTTAGTTTGAATTTAATCCAAACTTTATGATTACTTTCAGCGCCTACCGGATCAGCCATAAATAGTAAGTAAATAGGAAAAAACAGGAAAAAATTTTAATTTTTTTTTAACAAAAACCTCAAACAAGGGATAAGGAAAAAGTCATCAAAGTTCGTGGCCATGTGCGTTGAACTCGATTTTCAGCTTTTCATACGAAAACGGTTCAACAACAATACAACAAAGTGGCAGTACATCGTCTTGACGCACACGTATTTTCAAGACTTCCGCGGAGACCTGTCACGCATTTCGTGGTGTATAATCTCTATGAAACACCCCAAGCAAGCAAGTTCTTGTCTACTTTTCTGCTTGTTTGGCTCATCCTGTTGCTTGTTGACAGTATCCGCAACAGTTTCTTTTGGTATATCTTGTTTTTTCGCTTAGTTCAGACCAAGCATTCTAAAGGGTACAGAAAGTTCAGTGCTCGGTTCCACAACTTTCCTGATGCTTTTCGAACACTGGCTGTTAGTACTACGCCATCTTTACTAGAATGAGCTTTCCAATAATTCGTAACTTATTCCATGTACCTTGTGACGAACTTTCTTACAGAAGTACGATATCTCCCTTTGCGGCTTAATTTGTAAGTTGGATTCTATGAGCTTTTAAGTGTTTCTTGGTTGTTTCACGCAGACTCAATACGAATTAGTTTTACCACAGTTTCCAAACATGGCAAGTTGTCTGTGAGGAACCTAATCTCCCAAGGAAGTCCGATCTTTATGTTGATCTTCTGGTGCTAGGAAAGTACACCAAGTTTTGGATTTAGGCATAGGAAGTGCAAATTTGAGTTCAAAATAAGCTCGCACATTCACAATGGTCGCGAGCTAACGACAACTTTGACTTCTGTAAAAAGTGTTTCCAACTGGACAGACAAATTCTTTCAGTATTCTTTCGAAAAGACCGTTTCACAAGTACGTCCCGCTAGACGTTCATAAAAGCCCCCCATCCAGGGGGCCAGTTAAATGATTAAGCTCCATTCAATTTCTTCATTGGCTAGATAACTTTTTGTATCAAGACTAGTGGTAAAGAACTGTCATGCCTCATCAACGGCCAACTTCTCAGGTTTAAACTGTGGAGCGTTGTCAGATATTATCTGTTCTGGTTTGACTCGTCTAGCAATATAAGTCTCAAGGTTCCAAGGTGGTCTAAGCTTGTGTATGGAAAGGGAAGTTCTGTATTGGCCTCCTTAATGTCGTCTACATCTTTGGAGGTTGAGGAGAACTTTTTTCACTGTTGTGCTTCCCAGTAAGATCCAGAACGTTTTTCTGATATTTTACATTGTCTGAGATACCCCTGCATGCACAAACTTTAGCTGTTTGGTGATATGGTTTTTTTGGCTACCGGTATCCAGAAGTAATCTTGTGGTCACTTTTCTAGATTTTTTTAGATCATCTACCTCGAAGGTGGGAATTTTGCATCAGCACTTGCTCATCAAAGACCTCTGAGGTGACGATTTCTTGCCCTGCATTAAACACACGGCCTAGTATTGGTCCTAGAATCCCTTAGACAGAGACTTTGCTTTAGACATATAAAACAATTTCCCTTGACCTTTCCTCTTTTGGCTGTCACGGTAGAGCACTTGCTATATTCATCACTCCAGTGTTCTGCATTGCAATAGATACAGACCTCTGTCTTTCTGATCAGATCTGAAGCCTTTAATTATTCCATCTCGGAACATAGGCCACTAACAAAGTCCCTCCAGTCCCCAATGTCCTTGGACAGGCGTTCCAGCTGGTGCCAGGAAAGACCTCTTCACTGGATGGTGTGGTCTATGTCTCTCCTCCAGCCGTTGCATGCTCTCGCTCTCCGTCTACTTCCCTTCGGGTTCCAACGAAGAGCTTGTCGGTCAATGCAGTAATTTGGTCCTCTGAGTGTGTGGCCAATCCATGTCCATTTTCTGCTTGTCATCTCTTGTCTCATAGGTGCTTGCGGTGTGGTTTCCCACAGGCTAGCGTTGCTGATAGTGGCAGGCCAGTAGATGCCAAGGATTCTACGCATGCATCTATTAATAAAGGTCTGTAGTTTTCTCACGGTCTTCTCGATCATTCTTCATGTTTCCGACCCGTAAAGCGATACAGACTTAACATTAGAATTGAAAATTCTAATTTTGGTGGTTGTTGTTATTTCCCTGAATCTCCAGATGCTTGCTAAGGCATTAAATTCGCTGCGCGCTTTCCCTATCCTTGCCAATACGTCTTCATCTGTTCCCCCCGTGATATTAATAATGCTACCTAAGTATGTGAAGGATGTTGCATCTTCTATGCCGAGATTATTGATCATGATCTGCTCACTCGCATTGCTATTAATCCTGATGGTCTTTGTCTTATCCGTGTTGATCTTAAGCCCTAGTTTAGATAAGATAACTTCAAGTTTAGTCGTTTTCGCCTGCATCTGAGAATGAGTATGCGCCAGAAGTGCAAAATCATCGGCAAAATCCAGATCTTCAAGTTGGTCTACAAGGGTCCATTGAATTCCATTTCGTGAACCAGTTGTCGTCTCTTTCATAATCCAATCAACAGCAAAAAGGAAAAGGAATGGAGATAGTAGTCAGCCCTGTCTTACGCCTGATTTAATACTAAAGCTTTCAGTTAAGTCTCCCTCATGAAGAATACGGCAGTTTGTTCCCTCATAGGTGTTCTTAATTACAAGTGATATGATCTTGCTAGGGATTCCGTAGTTGGCCATCAGGTCCCACAGGACATTTCTGTCCAGGTTATTGAAGGCTTTCTCGTAGTCAATGAAATTTATACAGAGTGCCGTCCTCCATTCAAGCGACTGCCCCACGATTATGCGCAGGGTAGTTATTTGATCTGCTGTTCATCTTGAGAGTCTGTAGCCTGCTTGGTTCTCCCGCAGTATCCTATCCACGGCTTCCCTCATTCGTTCCAGGATTATACGATTCAAGACCTTTCCAGTGGTTGACAGGAGCATTATTCCCCTATAGTTCTTGCGGAAGCTAAGGTCGCCTTTCTTAGCTAGCTTAACCAGGACCCTCTCTCCATTCTGATGGTATCAATCCTGATCCCAGATCTTTATCAGAAGGCCATGTAGCATGTTCACTGAGGTACTGATGTCGGCTCTCAATACCTCCGCAGGGATGCTGTCAGGACCTGTTGATTTGTTGTTCTTTAGGGATTTGATCGCTTTTTCAACTTCAGCCCTGGTTGGGGGTTCACAGCTTATATTGAGTTCCTGGTTAGCTGGTAGCAGTATTGGAGGTTCTATTGGGGGAGGCCTATTGAGGAGCTGTTGAAAGTGCTCTACCCACTTGAAAGTGCTCTCTGTTGTTATTAGTAGACGGACATTTAAATCCCTAATTTGGCAGTTTGTTTGCCTTAAACTTCCTTGAGAGTTGCTTAGTTGTATCATTAAATATCTTCATGTTGTGTTGCCTAGCTGCAGCTTTTGCTTCTTTTGCTAAGTCATCAATGAACTTCCTCTTGTCCTTCCTCACACTTTTTTTAACATCCTTGTTTGCTTCAGTGTACCCGGCATGGGCCCTTTCCTTTTGCAGTCTTGTGCGTACCCTGTTAAGGTTCTCTTTCTTTAATCTTTTCAGAACTACCTTTGAGATGGTGTCTTTTGATATCCAAGCTTTGCTATGTTGTTTCTTTCGCCCAAGTATTTCCTCGCTTGCTTCTATCCATACCTTCTTCAGGCTATCCCAACTTTTGTCTATTGGATCTCCGGGGTCCTGCATTTCTTGGAGGGCTTGGTATTTATTCCTGGTCGTAACAGAAAATTGCTGGGCAATAAAGGGATCTTTCAGTGAGTTGATGTCATATTTCATTCTACTTGCCACGTATCTGCCTAATTGTTTCAGCTTAACTTGTAGCTTACCCACCAGGAGGTCATGATCCGAACTAGCATCTGCTCCCCTCATCACCCTCACATCCAGCAGTGTTCTTCTAAACTTTTTTGATATGCAGAGGTGGTCTATCTGGTTTTCAGCAGTATAGTTGAGACCCAAGTGGCTTTATGTATTCTTTTGTGCGGGAAAACGGACCCTCCTATTACCAGTTCATGCTCGGCACACAAATCTGCGAACTTTTCCCCATTACTTTCATGTCCCCTAGTCCATGCGTACCCGTGACTTTTTCATAGCCGGTCTTACAGCTTCTAATCTTGGCGTTCATATCGCCTAGTAAGATGGTCAGTTCTCTCTGTGGTCTGTTGCGGCCCAACACGCTTTTGAGTTTTTCATAAACCTGGTCCATTACCTCATCACTAGCCTCATTTGTAACTCATGATCAATCGAGCGAGGATCCTTTTTTGCTTCGCTCTAAAAGTGGCTGTTATTAACCTAGAGCTTACTAGCTGCCAACCAATGAGAGCCTTCTCCGCTGCCTAGACAGCATGAATCCTATCCCTTCAGTGTGTGGTGCCCCGTTATGGGTATGACCAGAGTATAATATCAGCTCTTCTGTGGAGAGACGTAATTGGCCCGTTTGAATCCATCTTGTCTCTGCTATCGCAAGAAGATTGATGTTATGCCTTGAAGAAAGGAGAATCCATCATTTAGGAATCCGATGTTGCTGGCTTTGCCTACGCGTCGTCATGCGCTCACAGGGTGAACTCCCTCTCACAAGACAGCTGGTGTATGTTTGGTGCTTCATCTGTGTTTCTGTAACAGTGGTATTTTCACTAGGTGGGGTTGTTAGCCCAACGCTAAACCCCCAATAACCTGGAGGGCGGTGTATTTTCTGTCAGAGTTCCTTCCCTTAGCCATGGGTTCCGGTTATTAAGGCGCCGGAATCTCGCCTTCCACCATTTCCACTGAGCTGCAGCAACATTGCCACATTACCAGGGTTACCAGAGCCTATGATGACGGTGGGCATTTCTCAGTATTTACATGAAGCGTACCTGATGGCCTTAGTACGCTAAACTGAGACCCCTTACCAACCTTCAACCCTGACCTCTCTCTTTGTCACATTCAAATCTTTAAGCGGTTTTGGACCAGAAAACAATGCCTCAGTAGTAGTTAAGGCTTCACTGACCAGAAAAAAAGGACCACATGCTCAACAGGATGTGTACTGTCATCTTTGCTGGAACATTTTCTATCAGCATTTTCTCGATTTGTGATATATTTGTGCAAGTTATTTCTGAGCAGCCTAACAATCCATTTATCATCTTCCCCTTTCTGGTCAGTTAGGTGAGTTATTGCGTCTTTGAGTAACTTGGACATGATCAGGGATATGAGTACTTCTGCAATGACATCCTCCACCAGGAAAGAGCCGGAAAGTACACACAAAAAAATAAAAATATTCGGAGGAATCAGTGCAATGATCGTATATCATTTACCCTATGTGTCTAAACGAAACAGTCATGATGTCAGACCTCTAAGGAAAAACATACTTTTCAAAGTGTTTTCCCTTTACTAGTACAATTAATTAGCTCATTTCAGACGTTTTTAACCATTAGTGTTTGAGCGATTTTAATCTGTTACCATAACCAAATTGGAAGTGTATAGAGTGTATAGAGTGTACCACAAAGGTGCGATTAGGTATAAATGTCATTCAACGGAAATCAAGTCTCAAATCAAATTTTAGCTTGAGGTTCACAAAATGACTTCCTTACCTTCTACCAATGAAAACCAATTTTCTATTTTTAGGCATGATATATTGTCCCTAAAGTGTCCAAAGCTTAAAACTGTTGTTCTTTTTGTTTTTACTCCCAGTTCAAATTTGTCATTTCATTTCAGATGGTGGTCTTAGACTCAAAAGTAATGAAGTTCTTGAGATCAACACGACTGCTCCGTCCATTAATTGTTCATCGAGTTGCAATTACCACGCCTCACATGAAAACAGAAGCTCCTCTGCAGCTTACACTTTTCCAGTTGCCATCATAACATTCACTGGTGACCTTGTGTTCGAGAGCGGCTCAATAGTCAAAGTAGTCGGAGAGTATGCTCTTAGTATAACAAGTCTGAAGGGCAGCATTGTTATACAAACTGATATCAACATGACCTGCGGGGAGACGCGACTCAATACAATATGTCTTGGTGGATTTACGCAGTCGGCAGCTGGAGTGCCCGTTGGTCTACCTCACCAACCAAAGAAAATAGTATATCAAGGTAAGGGCAGCATTCCGATATCTTGTTTTCTCTTTTAGTTGTGTCACTTTTGCACGCAATATCTAATCATGGCATCTAAACTGCATTTTATGGTCTTTACAACCACTTTCATGTTATTCTGAAAGGAATAACAGGACCTAGCCTGCTATTTGTTATTTGTCTTTTAACCGAAACAATGATTACTGATTACGGCATATATATCCAACTACAATCTCTTATAACTACAGCAGATAACCTTTCGCTCATTAAATCTTTTGAATTAAGTTTCTCCTCCATTGTATTAAATTATATTTTCAAAATCTAGATCATTGGATAATGCAATTGAAGAGTTTTCATTGGCTTAGGCATCACGGTATATGAACAATTTTACCATGCTCTCCAACTGAATAAATAGTATTAATTAGCGCAGGCGTAAATTTTGTTGGCGTTTTCATTTTTCTTTTTATTAATTTGCAAACTATATACAATCATTCATTACCATAATGCAAAGTACCAAACAAAATTTGTAGAGTGTGTCGAAATTGCAACCGGCCATGCGTTTCTGTCGATAAAACTGTCATAACTCAGGTGATAAATTCAAAGATAGTTAAGGTGGGGATTCACCCAAACACACACCATTTTTTCAATCTTTTCTCGTGCTAAGATTTAATTCCAAACCATGACAAAGTATACATTTTTAAGACCCGGGGGCTGTAAATATCGAGAATTGATCTTCAAAACTGAAATCACGGATTTCTTCATATTTTGCCAGGAGAAACCCTTTGGTGAACTATTTTCGAAAGTAAGACTAAAACTTGCCAGAGAGTTTTCGATTTTGAGAAATCTAACAAAAAGGAGAATTGTGGTTTTCGCGCTGCGGCCGCAATAAATCCAGCCGAAAATTTGGACATATTCACATCGGTCTCAGAGAAAGACGGCTCGGTCTATTAAAATGATCTTTAGCTTTTACAAGTATGTTTGGCATCACAACTACAACACAACGATGTAAAAATGTTGTCAAGAAATGCATTTTCACGTCGGTTTAGGAGCGCCCGAAAATTGCTAGGTTTTGCACTTTGAAAACAATCTAAAAATACGGCATTTTTGAAGGCAATTTTCGTACCCTAGTACACCGAAATTGTAAATGAAAAGTACATTTTTGCAAAGCCCTGTTATTGCTTTACAACATACAAAAAATTCAGCTGGGGCAATTGAAAAAGCTGTATAGTAAAACATGTGTAAGAAAAGGCTTTGTACGCGTACGTAATATACACTAAATTAATGAGGGTCACGCAAGCACAATTTTTACCCGTGTCTACACGAAATTCAAGGCTCAAAAAAGCACTCTGGTACATGGCTTCACCCAACGAGATTACACTCCGGGAGAGATCAATCATCTCAACTACACATCAGGCGAAGAAAAAATGGGGTAAATAAAACGGCGAATTCTGAGAATATTTTCAAAACAGGTCACTTGAGTAGTGTGGGCGACACTTTGACCTTTCACGTCATTCAGAAATCAGCACACGGGAGCTCTTGATTTGACTTTCATTCGTCGGAATAACCACGTTTCTTTGCTTTTGTTTGCTTTGCTAACATATCCTCAAGTAGAAGAAGTTAGGCTTTTGAATTTGGAGGCATCTACCCGCAATATAATAAGAACAGCTGGAGTATTTTTGAAATTTGATACACTTCGCAATTAGACGGTTACGATTAGCTGAAGTTGATCGTCGAGTTACACATGAAAATCTTAGAAAACGGCAGTGCTAACAAGGAAGCAGCAATCAAAAAATTTACTTAATGCTTAGGAATTATTCCTTACCTTAGAGAGTTTTCCCTGACAGGGAACCACGGCAGTTTTGCAAAAACACAGGGCAAAAGTTGCACGTGACAGTAACGTAACGTAGCGGGCAGGTAGTGGAGGTTGGAAGGAGGGAGGGGGTGGGGGTGCCTGGGAATAGGGCAGCAGTGTCCTGGTGGTTTCTCATACTTTCAGTGCACGTTTTGACGGGCGAGTGCATTTGCACGATGTGTCTTGAACAGGCAGCTTGAAAACGGTTTGTATAAGTCAAGATCTGTTCATGATATCCTGGACTGAATCAAAGAAGTAGCTTGGCGAAGCAGAACGTTCATGACACAAATTTTCACTGCGTTTCACGGAGGTAGCGTGCCCGAGTGGTTAGGGCGCCGGACTTGAAATCCAGAGGTCGCGGGTTCAAGTCCCGCTCTGGCCACTTAGCTGGAGTTGTTTCTCGGTAGACCCTAGTTCAGCTCCTCGGTCATGCTTGTGTATAGCCAACTGGTCTGCCTCCCGCCGGTTGGGATTTTTAAGCCTATTACGTTTAGCTGATATATTTGTTTCCTTCATTTAAAGTGGCATGCCTGTGAACTAGCTAGGTGTAGCTAAGGGCATTGACCACTATAAACAATAACATTTGACATTTTGACATTTGTTGGTTGAACTCCATGATAATCATTTAAAATCGCTCGGATAATGGAGCATGAAAGAAAACGATTCATCCGCTCTCAGCAAAGATTTATCGGTTCCCTTGATGTAGATGATGATATGGGCCATGTGCACATGACCACTACACAAAATGTAGGTGCCACAAAGTCGATTAACTGAATTAGGGTGACAACGTCATTCTTGAGCAACTCCAAAAGGCCAATAGCAAGTAAAATGAAATCTGTGTGAAAATTCAGTTTATGGTAGCGGCGTTGTAATGCGATGGAAAAAATCAACTTTCCCCCAGCCCTCAGGGATCGGAAGAACTCCCTCTAATACATGGGGAGGCTTGACCCGAAAAAGGTGTAGCAAGTTTCTGAAAAAGAGAAGCCTTGTTCCGACTCCAGGTGTGTTAAAGGGCAACACTTTTTTATGGATGGTATATGAAAGAGTTATCTTGTCAGTCAAAACAACAGATAGTGAATCAAAGTTTAGACGTCGAGTGGGAGGCTGGGAGCCTCCCCCTGTGAAACTTCCCTCGGATTCCTTCTGACCTCTCCTTATCCTGGGTGGGTGAAGAGTGACCGGTTGGTTCAATGAAGCTGAAAAGAAGTAACTGGAGGAAAATTCCAACCTTGGACGGACAGCAAACCGTTAGCTAGCAAAACCCTGAGAGCGTGACCGCGAAAGATATGCGTTTTTCAAACAAAACAGATAGGTGGAAGCTGTTCTTTAGCGACGTCAGTCCCCTTTGCAGAACAGGTACAGTCATTAATGTTAGGAATGGCATCTAAGATACACTATGAGTGATTTTAACTGTTAAAGTTGCGCAGCATAAGCGAGAGTTCTGTGATACCCGCTAGGCTGTACTACACGAAACACAGTTTTAGCACTCCTCGGCTCTGTCATCTTGAACCTAGACAACATGCATAAGGAAGGAACTCCCGAGTAAAAACACTAGGCATGCCCATGCTTAAGACTGCAAATATTTCATATGTTACGTGAATACAGTTTCTAACCAAGGCGCAAGGTGGGGAACATTTTTGCATAAAGGGCCTATCAAGAAATGAAGACCCGGCTATGTTCCGAGTCAACTGTGTGTTAATAGTCCTCATGTCCTAAGTTGACAACTACTGTTAGCAGCCAACAGTAGTGTGTTAGCAAAGTTCACGTTGTAGTCACGTGGAATTTCGCAAAATTCACGTATCACATATAAAAACTTCTAGCTGCTTTTATCGATTTGACAATATTTTTTCACAAATCCTTACGCATGTCTTCTAGTTGCTTTTCACAAACCGTACACTAATTTTTGCCCTCATCACGTGTCACCCATAAGCTGGCAACACTCCATGGGGGCCAATCCTACGGGAAAATTCATTACCTGACGAGGTAATTCCTTGTTAAATTTCACGCGAAAAACCGATATTGCACTTATCGCTAAGCGATGAGTGCGATATCGGTTTTTCAAGTAAAATTTAATGTGGAATTTACGAGTCAGGTTATGAATTATCCTTGAATCGCATAGCCTCTTTTGAAATGAAGAAAACCCCGTTTCATTTAAGTCTGTGTGACTGTTGCAATATTCAACGCGCAATCGAGAAAAGCCATTCCAGCTGAATCAACTGTCAAGACTGTCAGGAGCCAGCCAATAGGAATCCAGCTAGAATCAGAAAAAAAAAGACTTGTGTTCGTTTTAGATTCGTGGACGGCGACAATGGTTTTAAAAGCATGATTGAAAAAAGTTCATTGCTTCTAGTTGTTTTTGAGTTGTTGTTTTATTGTCGCTCCAGTGCCATGTCACGCAGAGCCTCGCTGTCAAGAGTCACAATTCCACGCTGGATGCCTCGCCTAGGTCACCAATCAGAATATGATAATTCTCTCAGCTATGCCATTCTCTACTAGATGCACCCGGTAATGACCTTAGATGAAATATTATATTACACGTAAAGCACGCAGATGCCCTCTGTTTCCTTGTTCCCGCAGTTATCCGTACTTGCTCTCTGCTTTACCCAAATGTTCTTGCCCATGTTCATGTTCAGTCCCATGTTCGGTTTGTTCCAGAAATTACTAGCAAAATGACCAGGTGTTCAGTTCGGCCAACACGAATATAAATTTGTGACGTAGCCGTTCAGCTTCTGTAGTATTAGACTTAAGCTTGCTTGATCCAATCAAGGATATACAAATCTTTACGTGCACAGAGAGTTTCAAAGTGCTTGTTAAAAGACACATCGTAAAACTGCACTCGCCCGTCAAAACTTACCACGCCTCTGCAATGCTGCCCCTACACCCCACCCCCCACTTCCGGTGCGCACTACATGTTCCTCCCGGCTAACGCTACGTTACGCTACTGTCACGCGGTGCTTTCGCTCTGTGTTTTGCCAAAACCTGACAGGAAAAACTCACTAAGGTAACGAATAATTCCTAAGCATTATTTGATTGATTATGTGATTATTTGATTGATGCTTCCTTGTTAGTACTGCCGTTTCCTAAAAGCAAAGTTTTGATGTGTAATTCGGCGATCAACTTCAGCTAATTGTAACCGCCCAAATGCAAAGTGGGTCAAATTTCAACAAGAAGCTATTTCTCAGAAAGAAATATTGTTTCGTTTCCGTAAAGATATTCAAACTCTGAGAAAGGCCGGGATTTTGATATCTTGTGCATGAGAAGTCCTGGGGTGAGGGGGATGAAGTGAAGTGAAGTGAAAGACTTTATTTAATGAGGGTGACCCGTGACAGTAACTAAAGTTACTGATAAACTTGGGGCCCTCAGCTTAAAAGTAATCAGAAAGCTAAAAATATATTATTTACAATAAAATGCTAAAATATGTGCTAATGTGCCGCTTTGCACCGCACTGATCTGCTCAGTTGCCAGAGCCTGGCGGTTTTCGTCCAGTTGTGGTTTAGTACTGAACCTATTGTAAAAGAGAAAAGGCGAATTAATTTAAGTTGTCTACACAAGTATCAGTTATTACAGTCAACGCACTTCGAAATGTAGTTACTTGTGATACTTCACTTTGACTCTGCCCTAGGGGAGAGGGGTGCTCCCCTATATCATCTATATAGGTATGTCCAGCGTCAGAGGGACATGTTCTTTTAAGACATTTTATTCAGAAGTAGAGTATCGATATTGGTCATTTTGGTCTCAAACTGGGTATGCTTTTTGCACTCTAGTCATGAATTAGGTATGTTTTTAAGAGGAAGCTACTTTTTTCATCATCGATACGACCAGCAACTAAAGCCATTCACAATACCTTTAACATCATCCTGAACTAGAGAACTACGGCAGGTCTGAAACAGGGTATTAATTTAAGGTTCAGGCCATAAATAAGTTAGATAAATCGCAGACTTTGGTCTTAAACAAGGTAAACGGTGCTTTGGGAAGCGGGCCGCACAGCCCCGCCAAATTTCTCAGAAATTCAAAGTATTGTGTGTGAGGCTAAATAAAGCTAAGAGGCAAAAGCATCTGATGCATAATTTTTCCATTTCTGTGCCGGGCAGTCCTTGATTCGAATGGATGCGGCACTCTACATTTCGTTGTCAGTGACGCAGTATATTTTACTTTTCAAAAAGGACGCCTCATGTGTGACGACAGTTGTGCAATTATTCCTCCACTTGCGCTTGAATATTATCAAGTAAATATACAAATGCTATCGGTGTTTTCATGGAAACCAGCTCTTGAAATGCCGCGGTATGTTGAAATACAAATTTTCTTATTTTTAAAAGCGCGCTCTAAGACGTAAAGCTACTGGAATTGTGGCGGAAATTCGAGAAATTCAACTAAATCTGGAAAATGTCGACACCTACGATATGAAGGAAACCTCATATAACAGCCATATTGTGCCTATTTTGCAATATACCAACGTTAATTAAATTACAATATGATGAATTAGTTACCTTCCACAATATATCGTGTCTGTAGTATCGTCCAAACGCACCAAATTAAATGCGTGTTCTTTTCCCGTAAACAGCCACAGAATAGGGGCGGGATTGTTACTCCTGACAAGTGTTCTGATTGACCAAAATTATGTCGCCGTAGTAGTGATCTTAATCACATTTAAATCATGCACGGAAACGGATATCTTCGTTTCTCTAGAATACATTGTTTCAGTAAGACTTAGGAACATTTAAGTCGCTAATTATTTCTACCTGCATGACATTTTAATTTCTTTTTCTTTCCGTGTCACGAAATAAAATTTAGTTTCGAAAAGTTACTTTTACTGAACATGTTTATCTTGTGAATTACATGCGTTTACCCCGATAACATTCATACTCACTATGTCAATAAATCACTCTGAAAAGGAAAACTGTACCATTTCTTTGTTGAACTAAACAAAACTAACTGCGTTCATCGGCTTAGAATATCGCATTGGTGGACAAATCGTGTGGTGTGGCGGTGTCTCTACTTCGAAAATATATTTCTTTTTCACTATCACTAACAAGTCCAGTTCGCAGTTTTCTTGTGTAAGACAATACTGAGAAACGAGAGTTTCGGCTTATGTGCGGTGTAAAACGCACCAGTGACGTCATCGGGCAAACAGTCTTCAGGGTTGCCAGGATCTTCAGGATCACCAGGGTCTTCGGGGTCTTCGGGGTCTTCGGGGTCTTCGGGGTCTTCGGGGTCTTCGGGTCTTCAGGATCGTCGGGTCTTCAGGGTCTTCCGGTCTGCAGGGTCTTCCGGTCTGCAGGGTCTTCGGGCTCTTCGGGTCTTCAGGGTCTCTCGGGATCTCAGGACCTCTGGGTTTTGGGGTCTCTGGGTCTCTGGGTCTCTGGGTCACTGGGTCTCTGGGTCTCTGGGTCTCTGGGTCTCTGGGTCTCTGGGTCTCTGGGTCTCTGGGTCCCTGGGTCCCTGGGTCCCTGGGTCCCTGGGTCTCTGGGTCTCTGGGTCTCTGGGACCCTGGGTCTCTGAGTCTCTGGGTCTCTGGGTCTCTGGGTCTCTAAGTCTCTGGGTTTTTGGATCATAGGGTTTCTGGGTCACTGGGTCTTTTCATCTTTATGTTTCTTATCGAATAAGAATTCTCGCAGTCCATTTGACTATTGAAACTTGTTTATTCGATGACTCGTATTCACAAGTAACTGAATCACAAATGCAAATGCGATATTATATTATATATTAAGTCTCGTGATCAACTGTCAATCATAATTGTCATTTGAACTCTTTACAAACAAAACATAAACAAAACACCATGTGGGCTAATATGTTTCACGACACTTCTCTTTTCGGATTTTCTGTCAACAAACTGCTGAGTCTTTTTTGCTTTTTCCTCATTCAATAATAATGTAGCAGTACAATTGTAAAAAGGAACGTTTTCCGTCTGAAAAATATATTTTAATCTTAACTTTTCATCCATTTATTATCATATTATAATACAACGTTAAAAAAGTAGAAACGAAGCAGGATTGTATAAAACATTAACGACTATAAAATACCATTAACACAACTTGTTAGGATATGAAATAAAGTCGGCGACCAATCTTACATTACAGCAAAACAATAATCAAGTCTCATTTGTCCTCTAGAAAATATCTAACATCTAACTCTGTCTCAAAAAGGTTCAAAAAACGTATTGTTATATTACCGCCGAAGCCTTGTCATGAAAACGTAAAAACGGAACACGAATCATTTAACAAATTAGAATTTGAAAGAACAAATAACATATTTTTTATAATGCAAAGATAAATGCCTTAATTCCATGAAAGTGGCAACGCAACGCGGGTGTTTAGAACGTTTCGACACAATAAACTTGATACAACTTAAACAATGTCTAACGAGGAATGTACAAAATTAATATGCATTGTTTTGGACGGACACAACACTGTTCTCTCGCTTGAAAACAATGAAAGGCTTACGATGCTGACTTTCTTTCTGCAATATAGCGCCCCAAACCTCTTAAAATGCAAAAAAAAAAAAAAAAAAAAATTTATAGCTACTCTCCGGTGCGCTTTACAGGAGCCTCAAAACTTAATGTTATTTGGTTTGTAAAAATCATCCTAAAAACCTTTCGTTATTCACCTTTCAAATGACCAATAGCTTTGAAAGAAAGGTTGTCAAATAAAATTTGGTCCAGGGAAGTAACGTTGCAGTCAGCCTTGTGTGTTTTGTGATGCAATATATTCATCATACTCTTCCGCTTTTGGACGACTTTCTGCAGCTGAATCTCTTTGCAGATCTGTCAACCCGCTGTCGATCTTATTAAACCTTTCGGTGTACTCAGCAACTGATACTTCAAAAGTAGCCAAAGTATCTGCATTAACGAATGAAGGAGGAGCTTTGTAAAAGTAAACGGATCTCTCCACTTGCTGCAATGCGCCAAGACCGATATTTTGAAGGTGTTCCATTTGCTGGCGTACGGCAGCCCCATCCGGTCTTGTTCTTGAGCTTAACTGGCGATAAATTCTCTTGGGAGTCACAAAAGGACCCGGATGCTTTAAGATGGCCTCCTTAATGTCTTGTTCGCTTACACAATTTTTGGCTTTTACTTCACCAAGGGAAGCAGACTAATGTAGGAAAAAAAAAGTAGTGAGTAGCGTAGCCAATCAGAGAACGGCATTCGTGATAGGACGCTAGTAGATTTATACTAACAATATTTTTAAAAATTGGGCAAAAAACCGGGAACCCATTACCGAGAGCAATCGTGTCATAGACAGAATGGGCTTTTACGCCTAGCCCAGAGCGACGCGCTTTCACCTATATATCGTCCATATTACAACGTTGGAAAACACCGAGCGTTTTCATAAAAACGCATGCCTCTTAAAAGCATTTTATAGCAACGACTTCATTTTTCACTTTACGTGATCAGATCGATAGAAAAAGCTTACCAACACCCTGCCCACGCGCCAAATTTATAGCAACGTCAGAAATAATTTTAAAAAAATGTCAAAAATTAAGAAATACTGTATCAATAAAACTAAAGAAATGATGAATGATTACTTTCTGTGTTTTCAAGGCTCGCATTAATTTACTTAATTTAATCTTACCTGTACCTGGCCCGTTGCTTTTCGAAGTAGCTTGAAAGAGCAAATCTGCTGCATTCATTGTGCATGTGGGAATTTTCTTGGGAATATCGTCATTCCTCTGATAAAGGGCCTGATTAATCACTGAAAACAACACGTGCATGACTGCAGCAAGCCTAATGATATTCTTGTCATCTTTGGAATTAGTGGCTCTTGCGGCACCCTCCAGGGGGATATTCTCACCCATATGCCGCACGTTCACATCGAGAGCCTCGTGTGATAGGGAGTACTTTACTTGATCTCCTGTGTTGTGTTTCGCATAGATCTTGTCATAGATCCTGTCAAAGGAAGACAAGTTGAAATTTCTCAAAATCTTGCTATTATCCATTCTTGTACTTAGCGCGACGGGCGCAGTAGCTGGGAGTAAAATTAAAAAGCGGTGTAGGAGTCCGTTGTTGTTGGCAACCAGTCGTGGCATGACGTTTCTTAAAAATGACTCCAGTTGAGTGAAGCATGAAAGGGCCAAGGCTGCTGAAGGAACCCCCACCCTCTTGTTAGCGTTTCCCTTCGTCTCATACCAGTGGGAACCATCATTGCACTGCAGTAGCCGTTTCATCGAAGGGGCTGATGCAGCCCGTTTTAAGCCCACGACTTCTTTGAACCACTCGAGGCAGGTTCCTTTTGCCTTTGCGAATAACGTAAACCATTCATCTATTCCATCTGGAGCCACTTCGCTCCAAGGAATCGTACAATTTGTAGCATCTTGTACAATTGATTTAACTGAGACAGTCTCGCTTGTCGCCATGTCGAAGTTGGGATGTGCAAAGTTTCACATGTAATGCTGTCAATCACTTCCACAGGAAATGGGTCATGACAGGAAATGAATCTCCAAAGGAAGGTTGGGCAATATAATCGACAAAAATTAATTCCTGTACAACAAATACGGTATTGCTGGTTTTCAGTGTCACGCAATTTAAAATAGATCAAAATAAAAAATCAAAACTGGTCAATAGATAAAGTCCAGAATCTGGGAAATGAAAAAAAGTAAATACGCAAATTAAAGACTCTCGCCAAAATTCTGGTCACACCATTTTTTCTAATGCGAGATATGCGGTGAATTTTTTTCCCAAATTTAGAGAGATTTGTATGGAGACGCCATGCTGGTGCCCATCCGTATGGACATCAACATGGCGGCCGGAAACCAACAGAAACGTCTGTCGCTGAGTTTTGTTACAAAAGCGTGAATTTATCCCTCGAGGAACTCTAAAACATTAAAATAATACTTTTTCCAAGACATAAACTGTTCAGATAGCCAAGTTCCTCGAAATAGGTCACTTTTTTAACCATCATGACAGCTCTCTAGGCCGTCATGTAAATGCCGCGTCACGCAAAAGCTTAGAAATTCAAGCGTGGTGTATCACAAAACCAAGAACCCATTCGGAGCGAAAATTTGTATGAATATTAGTTTTCAGCTGCTCTTATACATCATTATAGTAAAATCTCAGGAAGATCAATAGTTTTGTAGTTCAAATTTTTGTGAAGTCATGTGAAAACCAGCTATAGATGAAAGAAAACACAGAACATCTTCTGCGCAACTTGAAAAAAGTAAAAGCCATCGTACGGTGTTGTGTTTAATTTTTATATATCGAGGGTCAAAGGTAACTATAGACGATAAGGAGATCAACGATCCTAAACCAATCTTAGACCAAGGAAAAATGTTTTATAAAAACCTATATACTGCGGCGCACTGTAACGACTCGAATTATGATCTATTCTTTGAAAATTCAGATATTGCTAAACTCGATGCAACTCAACAAGAGGAACTTGAGCGTCCGCTTCTCAACGAGGAGTGCTTTCTCATAATAAAACAGTGTTCCAAAAATAAAACCCCAGGAACAGATGGCCTTTCTGTAGAATTTTATTTGCGGTTCTGGTCTTTGCTAGGAGAAGAAATGGTACAAAGTCTCAACTACGCATATGAATACGGACAACTGAACATAACGCAAAAACAGGGCATTATCAAGGTGATACCAAAAAAAGGAAAGACAAGTCATTCCTTGGAAACTGGAGACCCTTAAGCTTACTCAATGTGGATTACAAAATCGCTACCAAAGTTATAGCACACAGGATTTCAAGTGTTCTTCCAATCATTGTCAATGAAGACCAAACCGGATATGTCAAAGGCCGGTACATCGGTCAAAATATATAGTCCATGGGCCAAGACCCCCAAAAGTGGTGTTTTTTATACCATGTGGAGGGACCAGTGCTATCACGTATTTTCTCAATCTGCAATAACTGAAGTCTATTTTAAGGTATGATAGCAAGCTTCTATCAGTAGCTTTCTTGCTCTAAACATGTGATAAAATGATGTCATCTAAACTGCCTAATGACCAGGGATCCGGTTAACAGCTTCAGATTCTGAGCAATGTCCATTGTACAATTCTCTTCAAACAACATTTTATACATTTTAGGCCTAGCAGAATAGGACATTGATTCAATTGCAAAAGAAGGAAATTTTTTTAAGGTTGTCTCGTTGCCATGGAGACGGAAATGGTCAATGAGTCCACAACTGAAATAAAAGTCACTGAAAATAAGGCTTTTCACTTCCTAATATTAAAAAATAACAACTGCAATATACGTTGTCAAAAAGTTCAATCATGTGTAGATCACTCTAGCACTGGCTTGGATTAACTGTTCAGCTAATGAGTTTTAAAGAGCTCCCTTAACGAGTCTTTTTTGTCCTGATATCATCCATTCTGAAGCCATACCAGTACCAAACACATTGGAGACTTGTCCTTTTCGCGTCAGTCAAGCATCATTTTCACTTAAATGTAAACAAAGACTCATGTTTAATTTCAGACAAAAATAACAGCTAAGTTATTTTAACGTATTTAGCGGTTGCCATGACAACCACGAACAGTTACTCGATACATTAAAAAAATTACATCGTTCGAAACTAAGCCTTACGAATGTAAGAGTATGTATAAGGAAAGTTATTTCATATCTTTCCTATGGTTATGAGATTCTTACCTTTCGCTTTCTTCATCGTCATTGTCGTCAACGGATAAAACATCGTCGTCATCATCTGGCCTGTTTGTGCAATCTTGAAGCCGGCACATATCAGTACATTTCAGCCCATTGACAACACATGAGCACGATGGAAGTTTGCAGGACCTACTGCACTGGCAAGATAGTAGTTCTAGAACAGCTTGCGGAGCTGGCTGACCACCCATCCAGTCTACGACCAGCTTGTCGTCTTCACTACACCAGCCAAATCCCACTGGTGATGGGATGGCTGGGCATCTTTGTAAGCTTCGTCTCCAGACAGCAGCCTGGTAGTTTGCTCGTAGCGAGTGTTTGTGCAACGTATCATTGCAGGGTGGCAGCTGGTTGGAATCAATGTCTCTTTTCTTCAAACAGAACAGTCGATATCGCAGCTCATTGATGTCGCTTGTCCCAGGGTTGCTGCAGTACATGGCACATGTAAATTTCTGAAGACTATGGTACAGGTGATCAGACATATTCCAGAACATACCCAAATGCTGTAACATCTCTTGAAATTCAGCATTTTGCTTTACAATTCAATAACCTGCAACCTTTCCCCGTCCGGCAAAAGCACTAACGGTGTCGCACCCTGTGAATGCATGAAAGCCCGGCAGTGATCTGCATACAGTTGCTCCAACCCTCTCAACTACTCTTGAGATATCGATGTACTTGACTCTGGTCTGTGAACCACTTTTAATGAATACTGAAGACGGAATAAAGCTCTTGAAGGCCAAAAGAAGTACCAACACATCAGTGGCTTCTAATACTATGACGACCGAAGCAAACCTCGATTTAGCTGCATGGGCTTCTTTCCTCCACTCGCTGGTTACAAACACTATGAAAGCTTGTTTGCTCTTTGAGCTACACAGGAATCTTCTTCACTGTTTAACCTTGTGTTCGGCTTGAATATTGCGGTATTCGCTTCCTAAACCGTCTCCCCTGTTCTCTCTTTCGGCGTTCTTTATGGATTCCTCTCTGTAATCATCGAAGACGACATCAATCCTGTCACTTGTTCCACCTTCGTTTAGAACTCTGCAAAGAAGAGTTTCAGCAACTGCCGTAAATGTCTTCTTATCACCTTTCAAACACTGGACAAGAGCCATCCCATCTATTACACATGCTGAGGGTTGGGGAATGGCATCTGCTGCTTCGACATTTTTATGCAGTTCTTTAGCCAAGGACGCTTTGTTCGTCTTACGCATCAAGCCATCTACGGTAGCTAATGACCAAGGGAGTGGTCCGAGTGGATGGGATAACACTTCTCTCATCTGTAAGTCTCTGCTCTCTGCGATAACAATCATTTGAGCAAACAGTCTTCTGTCGGCCTTGATGATCACTTCTTGGTTCTTACCAGCTTTAACTGATACCTTCTTGTTCAAGTGAGTAAAAGTCTTCAGCTTAGCTTTCGTGATTGAATCATGGAACTTGACTTTGGGTGGATTAGACTGAAGTTTTGCTCTCGGAATGCTTTGTAGACTTGCTCTCCTTTATCTTTAGCTTGTAGCAAGTCGTGCTCTACATCAGGAGTGGCAACCTGTCCTGTGGAAAGACAGACAAGGTCTTGAAGGTCAGGGCTGAATGGGTTGAGCCAAGTGTTTTGAAAAATTGACACTATGGATTGAACATCATCTTCATCTCTTTGTATTCTTGTTGGTTGTAGATCTTTGTGTTGGGAACAAGAACTACTGATGTGCAATATATCTTTGAGTTGCCTCAGGAAGGTGCTGCGGTATTCAGCGACCAGGTAGAATTTGCTTACTGCATTAGGCCTTAGACTGAAACCTTTAGTTCCTCCTGACGTTTGAGTGTCTTTGTTGACAGCCTCCTCGTACGTCTGATCAACAGGTATTCTCCCAAAAGGGTTGTCTTCGCCAATCTGAACAGAAAATCCTCCGCATCGCAAGTATTCCAGGGTGTCCGGATGCTCTGCTGGTAGATGTGACATTTCACCTGGCGTAGTTAAGGTTATCATATGCGAAACACCACGGGACAATTTCACTGATATATGAAAGGTGAAGATCCCAATCTCCCTCCCGAGATCCTCTTAACAGACGAAGTAATATTTCCACCATGTCAACATAAGACATTCAGAACTTCGATAGCTTCCCATTATCATGTCGGAGATAGCTCGTATACAAGCAGAACAGTTGCGATACTTCTTCAAATGAGGGACTTTCCACTGTGTCTTTGAATTCTTGTTCACATGTGTTATCACAGAGCGCTTTCAGTCCTTTTAAAACGCATCAACAGTAGGCTTCTTCTCTTTATGATGTTCCTCAATCCAAGAGTTAAATCCCATCCATGCCAGCCTGTTAAGAGCTTCATACATGAGCTTGTGAAATCATACGGCGCCATTATATGTACGGCCTTCTAGAACACCAGCCACAGATCCTTCAGCAATTACTCCAGACTCGACTATTACGTCTCGTAAACCAGCATCTTGGAAACGCTTTCCGATCACTGACAAGAAAGTGCAAACGGTATGGAACACACCCATTCTCAACACAAGGTCATTAAACTGTGCCCTGTGTTTCCACTTCATCTCAGTAGCTTTAGCATACAGTGCCTGATCAAACACAACAACTATGCTGGTTTAAAGTTTCCTTAATCTGTAGGGACTTGATGAGGACTTGGTACACAGCTGACATGTTCGTTGCTGGAGCATTGATTGTTGGGAGATAGCCCACGTTATCCTTGGCAACCTCTTGGTTATTACGCACCAAAATAGTGAAACCAGTCCAACCAGCAACAGATTGCTTCTGACTTGCATGAATGCGTACTAAAACCCATAGCAAGTTCTTTCTCCATGCACATTCCATGATTTGATTTAACTTGACCTCCACATATCCTCTAGTATGGGGCCCACAGCGCTCGCCGGCATTATAGATAGGTACAGTTTCATCATCCACAGACTCGATACTTCTCCTCTTCGATTTCACAATGATTGGTTCTGAAGCTGATGGAGGTTGGGGACCAAAATGATTAGCTTGAACTGCAATTCCATTGATTCGGTGGGACGTGCCTTCACCAGACAAGGTCTCCTCGAGATGATCAATATTATCCCAGGCTAGAGTGGTACTGATGAATGGACGGATGTTGTGGGGGAGGGGAACTTCGTTGCATGAAGTTGCTGCCAACTTTTGAAGGCAAAGTGCAGTATTAATCTCTTCAAGTTGGAAGTACGCAATCCCGTAGCCACAGCGATTTAAAATTTGAATTAGCTCAACGTTGTTAGTAAGAGATTTTACAGCGTAAGGAAGCAGGACGTGCTTCGGGGGCTTCTGTCGTCCACCACTCACACCAAATACCAAGTCCTGTCCAAACGAGGTTATGGAGCGTTGAACTTTTTGAGAACATGATTGCAAACCCGGACATCCAGTGCTTCCAGTTAGCATAGTCAACAAAAACTCTTTGAGGTCATCTGGAATGGTCACGGCATTTTCAGATAGTTCGCAAGGTTGGGGTGGCCATGATGCCTTTATTTCTTGTTCCTGGATAGCTTTTCTAAAATGGAGGGCGGTCTTCGATATTTCCTTCGTACTATTTAAAGGACTAGTAGTTTCAGACTTCTCCATAACAAGTTTGGCTAAATCCAGTCGGGAAAGACTATGCGGAACAACAAAAACTCGCTTGTTGCCAGAAAGATCTTCAAAATCCAGTGTGCCTCTAAACTCCCCTTCAAGTTTCCTTCTGAAATGGGTTCTCGCAGATTCTTTGATTTCCATGTCTCCTTGAGATTTAAAAAAGGATGTAAATAAGGTATACAGCTCAGCCATTCTAACAACCCTCGGGTTTTGTAGCAAATCTGTTTTGATGTAGGTAAACAGCATTTCATAGGCTTGTGATTCCGCATTAGTATATTGAAAACACTTATCTTCCTCTTTTGTATCACTGCTAACAGCTTCTTGAATGTTTCGGGTGTAGTCACTATAACAAGACTTGTGATAGCACGCTTCTGACGCGACAAGCTCTCTAGTGACAATAGCCAGTATTCGTGGATCGTTTTTACCCACAGCTGCTCTCCTGATCGTGTTATCAGCACGCAAGTCGATACATTGGACCAGTGCCTCTCTAGTTTTGGTTCCCCTGAGGTATTTGGTCTTCTCGCAAAATACACAAATTCGCTCATAGACTCTACTTTGCGTGGTCACGGTTTGTCGGACTGAAGATCTGCGGCTACTTGTGCCACCTTGTTCTTCAACTTTGATACCAGAGTGAGACAACTTTTGTAAATCCCTTTTCATCGTAAAGATACTGCGACATTTTCGATGATAGGAGATCTGGGGCACCTCTCCTTCCTTTAACGTTTTCGCGATATCGAGAACCTCTTCATGGTTACGAATAACCGCAGCATTCGGTAGTGATTTCCATGACTCAAGGTCTTTTAAAGAAGACAACTCTCCATTTTCGTCACTACAGTGAATTAAGCACTCGTTTCGTTTTCGTTGTCGCTTGTTATCTTCTGCATTGCTAATTTCTAGAGTTCTTCGTTTTGCTCCTTAAATGTTCAAAAAGAGGTAAAGTGAGGACAGTCAGTTTAATATTATTATTTTTTCTAGAAGAAATTGTTACACGCTTTAAAATGTTTGAAAGGCAGTTGGATTCAGAATTCATTAGCACGGTGCATCAAAGTGTGATGATATATACAAAGACTGAGCGACAGTAATATTTTACGTAATTTGTGGTTCAAATTATCACAAGACAACCATCAAAATGCTGATTGTTTAGTTATGTAGCTACTTTTTATAGCTTTTATTGACTTTTAAACGCATACCGGCTTACAAACGATGAAAATTAATGATTAAGGCAACACAGTGCTGGGCTGTCGAATCCATGTAGATCTCGAAGGACTGTAAGTTTTTATATAATTTGAGGTTCAAAATATCACTATATCGTCATAAATATGCTTATTGATTAGTCATAAGCTAATATTTTGTATGTATTGTTGATTTCAAATCAGATTTCTACTTAAAGATTATCGAAATCAGTGAATAAGTCAAACGTCCTTTCCTGCCATGAAGTTCGCCATCTTGAATTTCCCCATAATGCATTGCAACATTTGAAGTAATCCATAACTTACTATATCATCGCTTTTAAAGAGGTAAATTGAAATTTGGTTCTTAAAAAAAGATTTGTGTTCTTTCTTGTTGTATTTATATGTGTGAAGACTAGTTTTGATCCGGCTTAATATTTTTAATATGACTTCTGAAAACAAGCCTCGTTTTCATGCAGAAGCGAATTTTGGTGATATTTCAGCCAATAAAATATACAAGAAAGCTACTCTTTAGGGGTTGCTATCATAACATCTTGTAATCACCCCCAACTTAGTTTCAAATTTGCCACACTCTCAGCTGGTCTGTCTGAGTTGTACATCTGAGAGGGTCTGGCCCATGGACTAATAAGGCTAATCACAGACATCATGAAGGTAACAGAACTAGAAAGTATACCTGGTTTGGCCATTTTTATTGATTTTAAAATTTTAGCATTCGACACGGTGGATTGGAACTTCCTCTTCAGGGCGCTGCAAGTTTTTAACTTTGGCCCATGCATTCAAAAGTGGATTAGAACTTTTTACACCGATTGCTCCAGCTGTTTTATTAACAATGGATTCGCATCTGAGTTTTTCGAACTCGAAAGGGGTGTCCGTCAAGGTTGTCCGCTCTCAGGCTCTCTCTTTGTTCTATGCGCGGAAATTTTAGCTAACGCCATTAGAAATGACAACACCATCAAAGGAATAAAAATTCATGACAAAGAATTTAAATTATCCCAGTACGCTGATGATAAAACTGTCTTTGTTTCTGACACGAAATCTGCAACAAATTTATTCAAACTTTTGTCAAACTTTCAAGAATGTTCTGGTCTAGAAATAAACAAAAGTAAAACTGAAGGAATGTGGTTAGGCGCAAGCCGCAAAAACACAGCAAAACCCCTGGGAATTGCCTGGCCAGTTAACTCTATACTCACACTGGGAATTAATTTCTCGTATAATGATGAAATTGTTTACAATAAGAATTTTGAACAGAAACTAATCAAAGTGAAAAGCCTGCTTAACTTGTGGTATCCTAGAGACCTTACACTTTATGGTCGCATAACGATTCTAAAATCCTTAGCGATTTCCAAACTCGTTTATAATACATCTGTCCTAACTTTTCCAACAAAATTCACCGCCATGGTAAATCAAGCAATTACACAATTTGTATGGAATAAGAAAGCTAAAATTAAATACAGAACAATGATAGGGCCGAAAGAGCAGGGAGGGCTAGACATGCCGGATTTTCAAATAATCAATGAAGCGCTTAAAGCTGTTTCGGTAAGAAGATTAAGTGACAGCAATGGAACTGCAAGTTGGAGTCATATCCCTCTTTCCTATCTACAACCAGTTGGTGGTCTGTTTCTTCTGCAGTGTAATTTTGACTTAAAGCTACTTAAAGTTGAAATACCGATTGATTTCTACAAAGAAGCTCTGTGCGCCTGGCAAAAAATTAACTGCAGTACTCCTAATACCAAAAAGCAGGTACTAAATGAAATAGTTTGGAACAATCAGCACATAAAGATAGAAGGATATTCCATTTATTACAAAAAATGGCACGATGCTGAATTAACTAAAATTGAAGACTTTTTTCAAGGTAACAGATTCCTAACTTTTGAGGAATTCCGGAGCAAGTTCAAAATTAACACAAACTTCTTAAACTATTTCGGTCTATGCCACGCAGTCCCTCAAAAATGGATCAATATTCTCAAAGGAAATGTTACTGAACCCTTGGAAAAACGTTCTGAGAAGGATAAGATATCTTTAGATAAACTCTCTTGCAGATCAGCAACTAAATTCTTTGCTTAAGTGCCACTGAAACGAAATTTTTGTATGTGAGATTTTTGCTTAGTAATAAAGTTTCAACCTTACTTGGAGACACTGCAAACTTTTTTTTTCGCATACGTTAAGCGAAAACTGATTTTTCAGCCGTTCGAAGTTGGCTGGTTAAGCCCAAAATTGGCGGCCATTTTGGCGCGGCCAAAACAGCCTAGTGATATCACTGGTTGTATTACTCTCATGCCGCGCTGAAAATTCAGAGTGATTATGGGAGAAGAGATTACTGTTCGAAGCCCCCCAAAAACATCTTAAGGACATCTCAGAGCTGTAAAGCAGGTAATAACAGTAGCCTTAGACATGAAGAGGTGGAGAGTCGATCCTGGGGCTTTCCAGTCTATTTAATTGGATATTTGCAAGATATTTTATGTAAGCAAGCAGACGAGTGGGAGTTCTTAGATCGCAAAATGATCGGGACTCTTAGTGAAATGGCCAGCACTCAATTGAACAATATCTACACTCATAAAGTAAAAAAAACATGAAAACAAGAGAAAGCGGCTTTTGAAAATATTATCCGGACTGCTGCTGCACGAATCGCAGCAACAACGCTTCGAGTTTTCGAGTCGCTTGACGCTTCGAGGAAACCGGACACTTTGTGAGTTTCACAGCGGACGAGATTGTCCAACAGCGACCTTTAGTCCAGTTAAATCTGCTACATCCTACAAGTTATCACAACAACAACAATTTAAGAAACCCTCTTCTTTTATATGAGGGAGCGAATTTAAACTATAAAGGTAAACTAAGGTATGTTTTCAGGAAACGAGAGAAAGCGTGACAATGTCGGCGGCGAAAGGTCATATATACAAATTAGTTCAAATTCTGTTTAATAAACCTTCGAAAGGAGTGTAAACTAGTGACGTTTTAACGAATTGTTTTGAGCTTGGATACTATTAAATGAAGATCATAGACATAAGTATGTGCTAAAGAAATCAAAGTAATCCATCGGCCGTGAAATATTGCAATTGGGAGATACGTGTAAAATAGAAGCGAAATTCCCGCTTTGTTTTCACTGATACGTATGCGGCGATGAACCAAACCCTGCTGCGGATCACAATTTTCAAAGATACATTTTGTCTACCACAAGGACTCTCACTTATTAGTATCATAAAAAGATGCCCTCTGTGTGCAAAGAAGTACTCGACTCAAAGCTTGTGGACCATTAATAACTTCGTGATTGTGCGGATGGCTGATGCGCTTACGGCGTTTAATGCAGTAAAGTTGCCCAGGATATATTCGAACCTTGTTAAAAGACCTTAAATAAACGTGAGAATCCAAACTTCATAATCAGGCTGAAAACAGACGACGAAATATCGTGTTTAGGCTTCATGACGTGATATAAAAGTTGCCACACTCGTCTTCGAAATCTCCAATCGAGTACTCAAGATGTTCGAAAAGTATACAGATCTGTTCTGATCTGTAGCATTTATTTTGGTGAATCTACCCTCTCCAACGTTTATGATGTGTATTTCCTGTCAAGGCTGGACAGAAATTACAAGGTAGAAAACTAGTAGGTATCGACAATATGAAGAATAAACTTGAATAAATCAAGTGAAAACAAGAGAGAATCTAAAGCGCTTCTTGCGTGAACACAACCAGTGACGTCACAAGGTCCTTAAACTCGGTTCCAGAGCCCGGACATAGTTTTGCTCCATAAAGTCGATTTCAACAGCTAAAAAAAGCACTTTCCGTTAGAATTTGACAGAAATAAAGTTCACCATTACTTTAAGCACGTTTGAAACTATAGATTGGGATAATAAAAGAGAGTACGAAAATTTCGTTTCAGTGGCACTTTAAGAGTAAATTCGTTACGCCTACAGCTGAACGAAGGATGAAAGAAGCCAGTCTAAAAGAACATACAATACAACTCATTTATAGCCTTCCGTTTAATGTTACAAAAGACACTAGACTCGCCATTTTCCAATACAAAATAATTCATCACATTCTACCCACAAATTCGACACTTTTTAGAGATTCAATCAAGGAACATGATAAATGTCACCTCTGTGAAGAAAGACGAACTTTAACCCATCTTTTTGTTACCTGTTCTGAAGCTCAGCATTTTTGGTCTCTCTTTACTAATTGGTGGAGCTCCAAAAACGGGGATAGGATCACTCTCGGTAAAAATGAAATAATATTCGGCGTGACAGATAACTTCGCTCGTCATCTTGGCTTAAACCTCTCCATTATTATAGCCAAATATTATTTATATACTGCCTCAAGAAAAGAAGAAGAGTTTTATTTCCACGCTTTCTTAGCGATGTTGACGAACAAAATTAAAATTGAGAAAAATAAATCTAAGTCACAAATTAATATGTGAGAAAGCCTCCTATTGTAGCTAACCCCTTACATGAAAGATATTAACAAATTATAATGTAAGATATTATTGTAATGTAAGATATTAAAAGAATCGTAAATGATGTTAGTATTGTACGTTTTGTTAGTATCGTTAAATTGTAAGTTACGTTGACATTGTAAGTAGTAGGTAAATTTGTATGTAATGTAATGTAATTATTGCAATAAAAAAATAATAATCTGATAATAAATGGATGAAAAGTTAAGATTAAAATATTTTTTTCAGACGGAAAACGTTCCTTTTTACAATTGTACTGCTACATTATTATTGAATGAGGAAAAAGCTAAAAAAGACTCAGCAGTTTGTTGACAGAAAAACCGAAAAGGGAAGTGTCGTGAAACATATTAGCCCACATGGTGTTTTTGTTTATGTTTTGTTTGTAAAGAGTTCAAATGACAATTATGATTGACAGTTGATCACGAGACTTAATATATAATATAATATCGCATGTGCTTTTGTGATTGAGTTAGTTGTGAATACGAATCATCGAATAAACAAGTTTCGATAGTCAAATGGACTGCGAGAATTCTTACTCGATAAGAAGCATAAAGATGAAAAGACCCAGCGACCCAGAAACCCCGTGATCCAAAACCGTAGAGACTCAGAGACCCAGAGACCCAGAGACCCAGAGACCCAAACACCCAGAGACCCAGGGACCCAGAGACCCAGAGACCCAGAGACCCAGGGACCCAGAGACCCAGAGACCCAGAGACCCAGAGACCCAGAGACCCAGAGACCCAGAGACCCAGAGACCCAGAGACCCAGAGCCCCAGAGCCCCAGAGACCCAGAGACCCAGAGACCCAGAGACCCAGAGACCCAGAGACCCAGAGACCCAGAGACCCAGAGACCCAGAGACCCGGGGACCCAGAGACCCAGGGACCCAGAGACCCAGAGACCCAGAGACCCAGAGACCCAGAGACCCAGAGATCCAGAGACCCAGAGACCCAGAGACCCAGAGCCCCAGAGACCCAGAGCCCCAGAGACCCAGAGCCCCAGAGACCCAGAGCCCCAGAGACCCGGAGACCCGGAGCCCCGGAGACCCGGAGACCCGGAGACCGGAGACCCGGACACCCGGAGACCCGGAGACCCGGAGACCCGGAGACCCGGAGACCCGGAGACCCCAAAACCTAGAGGCCCCGAAACCCCGAAGATCCTGAAGATCCGAAGACCCTGAAGACCCGAAGACCCCGCAGACCCTGAAGACCCGAAGACCCGAAGACCCCGAAGACCCGCAGACCCCGAAGACCCTGAGGACCCGGAGACCCGAAGACCCCTGAGGCCCGCAGACCCCTGAGGCCCGCAGACCCGAAGACCCCGAAGACCCTGAAGACCCGAAGACCCCGAAGACCCGAAGACCCCGAAAACCCTGAAGACCCGGAGACCCGAAGACCCCTGAGGCCCGTAGACCCGAAGACCCCGAAGACCCTGAAGACCCGACGACCCTGAAGACCCGAGGACCCCGAAGACCCCGAAGACCCTGGTGATCCTGAAGATCCTGGCAACCTTGAAGACTGTTTGCCCGATGACGTCACTGGTGCGTTTTACACCGCACATAATCCAGAGTTTCACTGAAATGTTGTAAATGACACATTTTGTTGCGATGCACCGAGTTTTGGCTGAAATTTTGCCGCCGTATTTACATTAACAACTACGAACTTTACTCTGATTGGATATTACAAATCGCTATGTAAATAGTTCACCCCTGAGCTGAAAACAATACTGTTTCCTTTCTGAGGAAACGAAACAAAAATACTCCAGCTGTTCTTATTATATTGCGGGTAGATGCCTCCAAATTTAAAAGCCTAACTTCTTCTACTTGAGGATATGTTAGCAAAGCAAACAAAAGCAAAGAAACGTGTATTCCGACGAATGGAAGTCAAATCAAGAGCTGCCGTGTGTTGATTTCAAAATGACATGAAAGGTCAAAGGGTCGCCCATATTACTCAAGTGACCTGTTTTGAAAATATTCTCAGAATTCGCCGTTTTATTTATCCCATTTTTTCTTCGTCTGATGTGTAGTTGAAATGATTGATCTTCCCCGGAGTGTAATCTCGTTGGGTGAAGCCATGTACCAGAGTGCTTTTTTGAGCCTTGAATTTCGTCTAGACACGGGTAAAAATTGTGCTTGCGTGACCCTCATTAATTTAGTGTAAATTACGCGTAAAAAGCGATTTCTTACACACTTTTTACTATACATCTTTTCAATTGCCCAAGCTGAACTTTTTGAATGTTGTAAAACAATAACAGGGCTTTGCAAAAATGTACTTTTCATTTACAATTTCGGTGTACTAGGGTACGAAAATTGCGTTCAAAAATGCCATATTTTTAGATTGTTTTCAAAATGCAAAGCCTGGCAATGTTCGGGCGCTCCTAAACCGACGTGAAAATGCATTTCTTGACAATATTTTTACATCGCTGTGTTGTAGTTGTGATGCCAAACATACTTGTAAAAGATCGTTTTAATAGACCAAGCCGTCTTTCTCTGAGACTGATGTGAATATGTCCAAAATTTCGGCTGGATTTATTGCGGCCGCAGCGCGAAAACCGCAATTCTCCTCTTTGTTGGATTTCTCAAAATCAAAAACTCTATGGCAAGTTTAAGTCTTATTTTCGAAAATAGTTCACCAAAGGGTTTCTCCTAGCAAAATATGAAGAAATCCATGATTTCAGTTTTGAAGGCCAATTCGCGATATTTACAGTCCCCTGGTCTTAAAAAGCCTGAAGACCAAAGATTGTGAGAAAAAAAATTTTGTACCCTAGAACTGTATTGTAACTTGACACCGGCTGATTAAATCTGCCACCTGGTGAGGAATGCCAGGGCTTACTTGAGAAAAGATAACTCCTACAAGAACTGATCAAAATGAATGTTGACAGATTTTTCAAAAGTTAAAAACACATGAAATGGTGACCAGTTAAATCTGATACAGAAAATCCAGCATACGTTTTCATTGCTTAACTTCGACAAAATGCACTGGATGGAACAGTTCTATACTTAAAACACAAAACGTACTCAGAAAAACAAATCCTGGACATTTCAGCTCAATTGGACAAATCCTTCTCAAACTATCTTTTCTAAAAGGCAAAAATAACTCCTTTTGAGCAAACGACCTTTGAACTTACAGTAACAGAACGTCTCAAAATAAAACTTCAATATCTTAAGATTCAAATTCCGATAACCCTCGGTTTGTATAGTTAACCCCCGCCTTTTAAGGCAAGGGTTAGCTTAAAAAAGGATACAATTAAAGTTGTATCCTGTTCAGCATCCATTGAAAAAGTGGTATCATTGCGTATAATATTAGTGCTTCCTAATGAAAGATGCCGAGATGGTGATGCTTAAGACGCCCAGTGCATGCCTCTGGTGGAGACCAGAGCTTATTTTAAGAGGGCCAGGTTTCTGACAGGTAAAGGAGTAATGACTTCGCACCAGAATGTAATGTCCTCCACTTCCACTTAAGGGAGAAAGTTGTTACTTTCCAGTCCCGACACGGAAAGTAATGCTGTGATTTCCTTATACGGGTGCTTATGTCTCTTATCTTCTTTTGCACTGTGGATTGGATATGGCTATCTATTATCCCTGATCTGGATTCTCGTTTCTCGGGTCTTCCCAGCGTTGATCTTAGGCCCTCGTCAGTAAATGACAGAGGAACAACGAAAGGGGAAAAGTTGTCTACGACTACCCGCAATAGAATACTCTCTACTTGCGTTGTTTTGTTTGCGGTTCAAACAGCAAACTTGAAAATAAAGATAATTTACCTGGCTATTTTTTTTCTTTTTTTTTTTTTCACAAATTCTCAAATGCGCCTTACAAGAGTAAAATTAATTAACAACTTGATTTCGGAGAAAATCTAACTAATCTATCATATAGACCAGACCTCTAAAATCCATGCCCAGCTTATTTGGTCCATAACCCCGTACTGTTCTTGATGTCACATCGCTATGTAGTAGGAAGTAGCTACAAACTTCTCCCTCCCTGAGTTTTTCAAGTTTTCTTTAATGTTTTCATAGGTCTTGGTCCTGGAGGACTACTCATAACTGATCAGGATGTACGTGTTGAAACACAATGTGTATCTGGCTCAAGCCATGGAGGAAGGGGGTGCATTTCCAACGTTTTTAAAGCGGGCCTACCATACGATAAATACAATATGACTTCATTATTGGGAGGAAGCGGAGGTGAGATTGCAATTGTGTTCTATCTTTTTGTATAATCCAGCCTACTTTTTCCTTTGCACTAATTCGTCAAAATCACCAGGTCATACGGTCGACCGGACGATTATCACGCGATAAATGCCGTTTCAGACCTCACCAGATCAATTGAACGTGCTGAAGTTTTAACCGCTATTGAGAAGAATTCTATTTGTACACCTATGAAAATGCTGCAATCTGATTGGCTGAGCCAATCAGTGTGAGGGGATTTGATTGCGTCAACATGATCGCCACGTTTTTTCGTTTCTCCGAAGTTTCGGAGGAAGATTAGAAATAAAAGCGATAATTAGATCCTCGAGAAGACAAAATAAGTAATTTCTGACGGCACGATGGAGAGGCTCGCGGGGTGTCATGGGACGTTTAAGAACTATTTAGGCTTTTTGCGGGAGATTTAGGTCATTCTAGGTCGGCAGTCTTCAAGTTCGTGCACTTTTTTATTGAGCTTTTGTCATAACAGTTTGCATGTGTAGTAGTAAATCATGTTCTACGTTACTGATTTTGTACCCTTTCCACGGGGTTTCCTGCTGGTGCATTAGACAAGGAATAACGTTTCCACATATTTTTTGGCCACATGTAAAGGGCAGTTGTAATTTTCAAGGATGTAACTTATCTTATTAGACAGAATACATCTGCGTCAGATGACTGACCGACCGTCCGACCGACTGACCCACCAACTGACTGACTGACGCATCCTCAATAAGCTATTCACATTGAATGTCTCGTGTTAGTGTAGTAAGAATGAAGAATATTCACCTTTACGAGACCCTGATACCTCAAAATTGTTGAATGAACTGATGACCACGAGTTTACAGCTAGTCATAGCTGCAATTCAGTCCGCAAGTGTTCTCGCTAAAGTGTGAGCACTGCACCGGTATCACAATTGCCATGAGTTCGAATTCCGTTCAAGCCTGAACCAATTAAGACATGATTCATCATCGCAGTTATACACAGAGCTTAAGCAGTTGTGAAATTAAAGCCTGGAAAATAAAACTGAAAAAAAAACCTGAACCCATAACCTTTGCGATACCGGTGCAGTGTTCTACCAAATGAGCTATCAAGCCAACTGAGAGCTGGTCACGTTGTGAGTTCGTAATACACTCGTAGATCATGTGGAGATATAAGTGGATATATCAAAGATCATATATTTAAATTGCGGAGAAAGATATGAAGATGTGATTGATCATCGCAGTTAGGCACACAACTTAAGCAGTTGTGAAATTAAAGCCTAAAAATGATTCAGGTTTGAACGGAATTCGAACCCATGAACTCTGCGATACCGGTGCAGTGCTCTACCAACTGAGCTATCAAGCCAACTGAGAGCTGGTCACATTGCGAGTTTGTAATATACCCGTAGATGGTGAAGATACAAGTGACTATATCAAAAATCAGAATTTGAACTGCGGAGAGATATGAAGACATGATTGATCATCGCAGTACCGAGAGTTATATACACAGCTTAAGCAGCTGTGAAATTAAAGCCTGATATGAAGACATGACTTTTTTCAGGCTTTAATTTCACAGCTACTAAAGCTGTGTATATATCTTTAATGATCAAGCATGTCTTCATATCTTTCTCCGCAGTTCAAATATGTGATCTTTCATATATTCACTAATACTACGAAATATGTACAGTAATGATCGTATTCAACAAAAAGTACTGCTCTTAGAACACAAAAGGAAAAGTTCTTAATTGTACTTGTACGTGTTACGCTTTAATTAAAACACTGTTGACCTATTGGAAAGCCCAAGGGTTGTATTCCCTATACTCAAAGACAAACACCGGCTTAAGCATAAGAATAAAAAGGTTTGGAAATGGAATAATCTATGCCATGTTGTGAATGTTCGGCTCGAAAAAGACTCTAGTCTCTTCTGGCACGTATGTACGTAGATTAGAAAACAGAATCATTTAGCGCGCTTGAAGCGCTTTCTAATATTAATTAACCCATTGACTCCCATGCCGCCCGAAACCGGCCGTGACGACCTTGGCCTTCGTTCCCCTTCTGACGTCATCACCTTTGACCAAACTTGGCATCATCTATGATCACTTTCTGCAGGAGGAAACGATCTTTCCAATGATACCCAGATCAGAGAGATCAGCTCAATGGAGCCTGAAATATGCAAGAAAATGCTCAGAAATTTTGAGTGAAAAACTCTGAGCAAAATTTCCTGCAACAACACATGGCTACCCCATGGTAAAAATTGCCCGTCTTGATGATGCTTTCTCAGAACTTTTTGAACTGGAAGCAAGGCCAATAGAAGGTCAATCACTGCAGCAAAAAGGAAAGAAAAGGAGAATCAAAAGATCTGGAGACCTATGGCCAAACTCGTGGATTTAGTAATCTGGAGATGAAACATGTTGGAGAACTTGCAATTACTGGTGTATTATTAAAGGCTGTTAAAACAAGCCGGGTTAAATCGTGCCACGCAAGGTCGCACTTATCTCACAAAGGGTAGGCTTTTCTCGTTGGCTTTTGTTGCGCACATATTACAAAGACATACGTCCAGAATAGCTAAGGTGGCAAAATTGCAGCTGAACATGGAGTGGTAAAGGCTACGGGTTCTTGCGTCAGAGAGGACACTCCTGTCCAAACAATCATAGAGTACTCCCCCCCCCCTTACCCCCACACTCAGATCTTGATGTTGATATTTGTCTGCCTGCTGGGAAAATTTGAATGTATTTAAGTCGTACAAGCTTACAGACGTTTTTCATCGCATTTCATTTAAGGCTATAGGTAAGGTTTCTTATGAGACAGCACTTCTTTCCCAATGTGGAACCACTTGTCTCTATATATGTTACATGTAAAATACATCAAAATAAATAGCCTCTTTTGCAAGCATTTTCAGCGCTGATCCAAAAAATCTGTTGACCCATAAATATGTGTTCCAACAAGCTCACAGGGGGTTTCTTTCCCTTTGTTATCTTTTCAATCAGGAAGCAAAAGTGTAAACAAAAGACGGGTAAAAATGATTTAAGCTTGTCACAATCAAGTATTTGGGAATTTCTTTCCAAGTTTATGGGTATTTCACATCCTACTTAGAGTTCAGATCAATGTACTAAAATAAACAAGACAAGTATAGAGAACAAAACTTAAATCTAAACTTAACTTGATGCTGGTTCAGCGTGGACAGCTCGACATAAAAAACTTACGTGCTATAAACTGCAAAGCTCCTGCTTGATTGAACGTTGGATCTCACAAGAGATCTAATCAGCCAAACTTGAAAAGTAAAACGATAATAATTAGGTCAAAGACTACTGCGAGGCTGACACAACGTGGTGTATTTAAAACAATATTTCGGCTGGTCTCAGGTTTAGATGTTGCTAAATTATAACAATAAAATTACAATATTATATAATGGTGCTTGTTTCGCTCAGACATTCCCATTAACGCTTACCAAGTTCACTTTCCAGCAAACAAATGCTCATCTCCTAGTCATGTCTAACGCCTAGACGAGTCTAATGCTCATGAATTCTGCCTTCAAGTTGGCCATAGTACTAATTCGAACATTTGAAGTCAACTCCACTTTAATTTAGCGAAACACTTAATGGTCGTGTAAAAGCTACGATCATCTACACGATGTAGGAGTAGTAACCGCACAAAAACGATACTGGCTGCAAGATTACTATTCCAATATGGCGTCGGGCTCGGTTACTATTCCAACATGGCATCGGACTCGGGCGCTGTCGTTCGGGCCGACTAATTACGAACAGTGTCTACACCTGAGTGAGTGACACATTTGCATATCGGAGTCCCCGCAAGAAACACGTTTCTACGCTTCGCGTATCCACGAGTTTAAAAAGGAAAGGCAAAAAAATATATTAAAAAGGCCAAAAGCTTAAAGACGTAGATTGATTTGTGTGCATGCCCGAGCAAAAATGCCGTAAAACACGATGCCAGTGGAAAGAAAGGCATGTTGTCATGTTGCAAATGTGTTTTTGAGTAGATTGCACCTAATTTGGCACATATACAGCCTAAAAATATCCAAAATGTCCAAAAAACGCGTTTGTGGCAAAAAGCTCCGGGACTCAATGGGTTAATGCTGATTTTGCTCTTCACGCATTTAACTTATTTATGTTCTCCACGGAAAAGCCACAAAAAAGTTAAGGATAAAGAGTGATAACAACATACTTTTACACAGCCCTTTTTGCTACCAAAGATCACAGAGGAATGAAAGCTCAGTGGAGACAAATTTGCGCTTAGTGTAGAATCTAGCACTCTCTTTTATTTTGGGTTCATTAGCGTTCCTTTGGTAATTCGTTTTGTGTTACTTTCTCGCGCGTTAAGTATAATTTGCATCTTGTTTTAGCATTCTAGTTTTTTAGTTTTCGGGCACGCTGCGGTTTTTAGTTTCACCGTTGATCTCAGGGAGAATACATCTAGTGTGATAAAGCTATATAGAGTTGCCTTTTCGCGGTCTAAAGCACGAGTACAATGTAAGTTTTAAATTATTTCGTTCCTTGCGTTTCGCTTTAAGTCGCCTTTCAGCGGTACATTTCTGCATTTGTAAGTTTGTATTTTTTGTTGTTTCTTTAAGTTCAAACCTCTTCTCGTTTCGGTGAATGGAACCAACTGCTGTATGTGGCCAAAGAAGGATTCGCTTTTTGGCAGTAACACTTAGCATTTTGCCGAAATTTCTTCTCTCTGCAAAAGATTTCTAACGAGGAGGTGAAAGGTTATTAGGTGGGGTCGTAAAGGGAGACAAAGAAAAACTTCATTGAAACCACTAGTGCCCAGTCTGTTTTAAGCAGCTAGTTGTATTAGAGAAAATAAACAAACCATCTGGAACATTTAATAAAGAGGTGGAATTTGGCGTCTCTTACTCACTCGAAATTGTAGTAAGCCACCTTAAATCATTTATCAGGGTTTCAGTATTTTACTCAGTTTATTTAAATGCTTTGAACATGTCGAATGTAGACATATTTTAATAAATGAAGACATATTCCTTTCGTCTTGTTCTCCTTGTGCCGCTATGGACGCCATGGTCAAGATGTTACGTTTCCTGACCAACTTTGGTGAGGCACCACTGTCTGAATTGCTACTGGCTTTCCTCGTTTTTCCCTGGTTTACCCGCATACAATGATTTCCATAACAAAACCTTCCCTGTGGCGGTGCCAAGCAAAACGCGCTCACTTTTTTTTCGTCTTCTTTTCTTTATTTTTCTTAAAACCGATTTAGAGCTCACTACTCAGCTCGTTTAGTTCTTGCTATTTTGAGTAGTTTTTTTTTTTTTTTTTTTTTGCTTATTTAAGTTTAATTTATTTTCTTGCTGTATAATATTCTGTGTATTAAGCAAAATAAAATGGTTGTTGTCCATCTGCTACTACCGCTCAACCCAGTCTTTGTCTAGTCTCAAAGTGTATTTAATTTGCGGAGTGAACTCCTTTTCTTCAACACCAGTTAACTTCTTCTTCTGAAGCTGAGAATTTTTTTCAACTACTCTATTTCATGAGCTTCTCCCAATAAAGCAAACAACCAGTATAACTCTCCTAAGCTCAAACTTGTTCCCCGAAGGAATAATGTAGTTATTAACTGACTATTTTAATATAAGGACCTATCTAGCTTTTGCTGTTATATATTTGTTATTTTATCTCAGGTTCGTGCTTAGAGAATCCGGGAAGTGCCGCTGGAGGCGGAGCCATAGAACTTGTGGCTGACGAGGGAGACATTTTAATAAGTACTGAATTGATATGTTTTGAATTCACGCGAACTAGCATTCTTAGATTATCATATTACCTAGAAGGGATTGAGTGTGTTTACATATACAGTAGTAGGAAAAGATGACAAGGCAGCGTGTCCGAGTGGTTACAGCCCCGGATTTGAAATCCGGTGGTCGCAGGTTCAAGTGCCGCCCTGACCACTAAGCTGGAGTTGTTTCTCGGTAGACCCCAGTTCAACTCCTCAGCCACGCTTGTAAATAGCCAACTGGTCTGCCTCCCGCCAGTTGGGATTTTTAACCATCTTATGTTCATTTGCATTATTTGGTTTCATTGGCCCCGAAAAGCCCCATTGGGGGAGTGGTCAATTAAAATATTAACCTGCCAACAGGCTCCCGAACTTTGAAGCCATCGTTCATCTCTCGAAAGCCGCTCGAAACTACTCGAAAGCTTTAGTCTAGTTTGTGATTGACAACCGTCGCCTCGTTGGCCAATCAAATTATTTCAGGAATTCTAACAAGGATTGTGATTGGCTTATTTTAGCGTGCCCTAACAGAGAACAGAGCATTGCTAACGCCACTTTTACTCGTTTGGAAAATAAAGTTTGGTTTGAAAATTCAGCCGAATGCATAGGGAAATTATTGGATTCTTTATCATAAAACAAACAAAGAAGCCTCGACTGTGCTCTGTTCTGTTGTAAAGCACTTAGGAAGCAGTAGAGCACTCAAGAAGTAGAGAAAAACACTTGACTACGTCTCGTATTTTCCCCTACACTTCTTTCGTGCTCTACCGCTTCCTGGGTACTTTACAACAGAACGAGGCTCCTTTATTTGTTTAACACTTCGGCGGCATATCAGGTGAGGCTGGTGGAGCCATGCTTGGTATCAGTTTTGGGAGGTACTGCAAAAAGGAAAAACAAAATAAAGGGGTTAGCTTATGAGAGCCAATCAAGCTCACTTGCCTAAAAGAGAAATTCGAGGCTCAGTACAGTATCCTCAATGCTAAAGTGAAGTAATCAGATAGCGCAGACAAAAAAACTGAATGACAAATTTGCAAGAGATACGGAGGTTACTGGCCAGCGTAAGGCGCAAGCCACTGTCTACAGGATCACAAAGCAACTTTGAGGAGGTCAGCGAAGGTGAAAGGCATCTAATTCTGCGACAAATGAGGTGCATTACTGACAACTGAGAAGGAACAAGAGGAGCGATGGGCTTTTAGGAAGTACTTGACAAGGAGTCCCCGGAGGAGCCTGCTGTTGCCCAGGAAGCTGACCAAGACCTTGATGTCAGCACCTAACCACCTACTAAAGAGGAAGTCATTGAAGCCATTAATTACAAATCTTAAGAACGGCAAAGCACCTGGACAGGATCAATTTAGCGTTGAGCTCTTAAGTGTCATCCGGAGGTTGCAGCAGCGATATTACTCCCACTCTTTGCTAAAGTATGGGATGTGATGGAATACCAAGTGACTGGAGCTAAGGGACTGGTCAAAAAGTATTGGGGAGTTTGGTGGGCCGGGCCGGAGCAGAGAGGGGGGTTGGTCATCCGTTTTAGAGCCCTTGGTAAGGGAGTTAAGGGGGAGCCGTTCAAGTTTCAGCTACCCATGGGGGGGTGGGTCACCCTGTTTTATAACAGGAATTGGTACACGTTTGACACAGCCGATAACACAGGTAATACCCTCCAGTTGCAAAGGACAAAACTTTTTCGATCCTTGGCTAAAACGTACACCTGGCTGGACGTGTACTATAAAAATGGCGATTTCATGTATTGTAAATCTGGACGAAAGCTAGCAAGTCTAACAGAATAAGCAAGGAGTACCAGGGCAGAAATTTTCAAAATACTCAAAATACTGCGCTCTTTCAACATGCTGTTCTTCAAGAACATTAAATGGCCAACTTGTGTCCCCAAGGATATGGGACACATGTTTATGGAACTGGGACTCATAGTTTACTGGCTACTCACTACAGTCCTTTTCAAGATGGATCACTGTTCCAGGCGTAGCGAAAGGCTTACAGTCAACTTTTTAGAGTTTATGGACATTACTTAAAGTTGCAAAAGTAAAGGAACACAATATTGTTTTTGGATGATTTTGTATTATTGTTAAGAAATAAATCTAAAACGTGAATCATTTCATACACAAAATGTGATTTTGCTGCTTTATGCAACCAAAAACGTCACGTTTCATAGGGGGGTGGGTCATGTAATTTTCAACCCTAATGTAGGGGTGTGGGCACTCGGTTTTGTGCCAAATTGAAGGGGTGGGTCATGTGTTTTCTAGCCGCCACATTTTCAAATGCTTTCGGCCCCCACCCCCACTTCCCCTGTACTTTTTGACCAGTCCGTAAGGTGTCATGATGCCAATTCCTAAGAAGGGCACACCGTGCACTTACTGTAACAATTGGCGGGGTATCGCAACGTTATCCTTATCGAGTAAAATCTTCAGGTAAGGTCATTATCAAACGTCTCTTTTGGTGCTAAAATGCACTACGAAAGGAACAAGCTGGTTTCAAATAAGACCAGGGCTGCGCATAACACATCTTCACCTTAAGAAATATCATAGAACAATGGGATGAATGTCAGGGAGGATTCTATGAAGACTTTTGGTGCTAGGTTGGATGCTCTGATCCGAGCTTCAAAGTTAAATCGGGTGTCCGACAAGGATGTGTTATGTCGGCGTTACTGTTCAACATTGTCATTGACTGGGTGAACCTGCTGAAAACAGAAGGAGAGGAATACGCTGGACATTATCAACTGTTCCGGAGGATCTCAATTATGCCCACGACATCGCCTTGCTGCGGCTCATCCTTGCAGGCAAGAATGAGTCGTAGACGTGCAGGAAAAATCCGACATGTTTAGCAATTTCGCGAAGCAGGTAGGGCTTAAGATCAGCCCTAAACATCCTAGCACTTCTTGGTAAGAGGGAGGTGAAAGAAAAGTTAAACGAAAGTTGACTTGACTAAACTAGAAGATCTATTTGCGATTGCACATTTGCGTCTCTTGTTTGATTGTGATGAACACGATGAAATTTTGATTTCATGCATTTGACACGTTGTTAAAACAGTCGATTCCTCACATTGGGACGACCTATAATCGAGACGGACATAGGTTAATTGGTAAAAGGATTTCGTGAAGTCCATTTCTGTCTGCAATCACACTGGTAATAAAATAAATCGGAAATTTTTATTCATCTACGTAGAAAATTGGACATTTAACAAACGCGAGGCATTTCTGGAAATCAAAGCATTTACATAATTGAAATCAGCCAACCTGATATATTTGCTATATTGCATCAAATTCCGTTTTTAAGGCAGCGTCCACATTACGCCGGAGAAATTTGAAAATGCAGCTTTATTTCTACAGTTAGACCTTCTCTAAGGCCATTCAGAAATACCCTCCGCCCATCCCGGTCTCTCCCACACGCTGTTGCGGCCCCCATGACTGCCATTCCATCTCCTTCCGCCCTCTATTTACATTTCTCCTCTAGGTCATTCGTGGCCTACTTGTTGCTTCTTTTACCTTTCTGGTGGCCTATCGTGCACACTTATCCTTCATGAAAACGAAACTCTTCGAAAACGCTCTTGAAACTGGAGGAATTTGAAAACGCCGACTTTTCGTTTTCGTGTGGACGGATAAATTTTGAAAACGGAACTTTTCGAAAATGACGGCGTCAGGATAATCATGTGATTTCCCTGACCGAGTCTTCTTCAAACACAAATACAAAATGACCGGTGATTGCATGCTGCGTTTTTGAATTCCTCCAGCACCGGTGTGGAGGCAAAACATACGATGCGTTTTCAGAGTAAAACCTCTGTTTTTAAGAGTGCGCAGGGCCTAAGTCACTCCATTAAAATTGGTTTTCTAGAGACCAATTATGGTCAAAGTGACGGACGTAAAAGCTATATATATGAATAAATAAATGAATAAATACCTAACTAAAAACTCTCCAAAGCACGACTAGTAATCTTAAAAATGGCCTTTAAAAGTTTAAAGTATTTACAGCTGTTGGAGTTTGTGAGAGTTCATTCCAAAGCCTAACGGCAAGAGACCAATCTTTTGCTCTTTAACTCTCTTTAACGCCCGAACATTTACAGTACCTTTCCTTTCGGTGTTCACTAACTCGCGAAACCGTACTCTAGAGGCAAGTGTTTTATCAGCTTATTTCCATTGGTTGATGTATCTTGTTCACCAAACACTGAACCTTAGCAACTTTAAGGCAAAAACATCGAACTCACTTAGGCCTCGTCTTAATCGACTTGTACATGTTCAATAAATTGTTAACGGAAAACGCGGTTTTGCTAAACAATCTAAGTCGTTGTCTTAAAGCAGGACTTAAGTGTCCTTTATCGTTTACAAGAGCTGCTTCCTTAGTATAGCTCTAATCTTAAAAACATCTTCTGGAATCTTTATTCCACTTTAGATGCATCCATCAGAGCTTCAGCTCAAGTGCCGACAAATCACTCAAGTATTTGTTCTGGGGGATCAGGAGGACTTATTCGCCTTAGGGCTGAAAAGGTAAGGTTTCTAAATTTCATAAAATCAAATAAACATGGGTGTTAAATTAAGTGTAACGGCAGACGCCAATTTAGTTCTTCAAACTTTTATTCACAAAATCTACAAAACCTCTAAACACCACTTAACACCGTTGCGAGACAACACCGTAACGAGGCTAGCCTATAGCTATTCTTAATTGCAATGTAGGCTGATTACTAAACAGCAAACCATTGACCCAGAGTTGTCCTAAGATACCCAGGGGCGTTTAGTGAGGGGCGAAAGAAAATCAAAGTGGTAAGAGAAATCGTAGACCACGAGAAGTCCTCTTTCGCTTAGTCCGTTGAATGAGACCGTAAATAAACCGCGAGGAAAAAATGCCGCGTGAAATCCTTGGAGCGAGACGCGTTCGAAAGGAGGGGCTACCGACCAAGCCAGAGAGTTTGAATTACTTTCGGGTACTTCTCGCCCCTAGGAGTTCGCGCGGCCATTGTTTTCTCGCTGGTTTCTTTCGCGTTACGATGACTCAGCGAAAGGGACTACTCGTAGTCTAAGGAAATCTGCAAAGGAAAGTTAGACGAGAAATGAGTCGAGGAGTCGAGACGGATGCCAGTCGTTTCGCCTACATCGAGGTCGTTTCACCTACACGACCGAATCCGTTTCGCCTACACGGTCTGAGTCGATTCGCCTACATTGAAGCCGTTTTGCCTACACTTAAGTCGAAAATATTTTGCGAAGATAGATAGACATCACTGCCCGCAAGTGGCAGAGGAGTCGTATTTGACCGTATTTCCAGTTTAATTCCGAGATATTACAGCATTTGACTGAGGAGGGGAACAAATTTTGCCTCGAGTACTTGAATCATCAACATATCGATCCTCTGCTCCCTGTGCCCTGTCAGACTTTATTCGGTGAAAGGGAGGTCGAGAGGAAAATCACACAACAACAGCTACATAGTAAACAAACAAATTGGGGTATTTAGCAGCAATGCTAAATACCCCCGACACGTTAATAAAGGTTTTTGTTGTTGTTGTTGTTGTTGAAATTCAATCTCTTACTCTTTAGCTAGTCACAAAGGCGACATGTGCGTGACCCTGGTGGTCACGCACCCTTTTAAATTGTTGTATATAATGTATACTTCTTACTAACCGAGTTCGAGGTCCGTATTGTAAGTTACAGACCGAGTTTTTTTCCCATCGATTTATGGCCCAAGCGCGAAGCGCGCGGGCTATAAATCGAAGGGGAAAAAGCGAGGATCCGTACGAACTCGAAAGCGAGGATCCGTACGAAGTAGGCCGAGAAGACGAAGTTAGTGAGATATTTATTATATCTCTGCTGTGAGCCTGCCGGGTTCGGGAACGATTTCTATTCTCACGGAACGGCTTCAAATATCTACGCCTCGAAAGCAAAACGAGCCAATTTGAAATCGTTTCTGAGTCGTAAGTAGACTTAAATACACAATTTAGAGTAAAAGAAAGTTTTAAACTTTTACTTGCCATAAAAGTTAAGAACACTTGGCGATAAATTACGGAACAGTTTGGCAAAAAAAAGCTTTAAATTTTAGCGGGCCGTACAGGAGAATACGGCCCGCTAAATTGACCAATCTCAGCGCGCGTACTAACTGAGAGATATAATAAAACTATTTACGGGGAGCTCAGCCAAAAAACTTCAGATACATTTCTCAGTGGCCTATTAATTGGAGCGCTGAGCGAATACTCGCGACAGGCCATTCAGACGTGCACATTGCTTTAAGGAGTTGTTCAGCAACGTTTCTCTCTAAAAGAGGTAAAAAACGTTCTCTGGTAAAGTTTTTTAAAGTTGTGAGCTTTCAACATACCATCATACCATCGACTTTAAAAATGCTGAGATAATTGACAAAGGCAACAGCCGCATTAGAAAGACGCTGGAATCCTGGCACACAGCGAAAACGGTTGAGGCTGACAACAATTCGTGCTCTCTGCCGGGACAATATAACATTCTTTTAAACAAACACTAATTTTACACTTTCAGAATTCTCACATTCTTTCACACGTATTCTATTTAATATATGCCATTCGCTTGTTATATTCAAAACATTTAGGTCTATTTTATCATTTCATTTTTGTCCGTCGAAAACAGCAGACTGGCTGTTGAAAGCTCACAACTTTAAATAATTTTACCAGAGAACGTTTTTTACCTCTCTTATAATGAATCCTGATATCGGATCTTCAATATTTTTAATGTTTCTCTCATTGGATAAATCATCCCAATGAGCGAATATTTTGGCCTGAAGGGAGCGACATTTTGCTCTTTGAATCCGTATTAGCTTTTTTTTTGGAGACTTAACGAATTCGTAATGCCGTCAGCCGAGCAGGAGGTAGAATGGCATGCTCCATTTGCTCGAAGCACGGCGATGCAGGCCATTGTTCCATCCTTCGATGTCATTGTTTCTTCTTACAGTCAGCTGGAAAACGCTCCAGCAAGAGGGCGACCAGGTGTTGCTGTCGATCCAGGTTTCCGCGATGTACTCGGCAAACTGCTTCAGCTGGTCTGTTGCTGCTTGAGCTCGCAACTGCTCGAACATTGGCCGGATTTCTCCTTCGGGCAGGAACGGCAGGGCCATGAGTTAACGCACATACTGGTATGGGCCGTTGTCATGATTGTATTGGTGCTGGAGTCGAAGCTCTTGAATCTGAAAACAAAAAAAGCTAAAAAAACAAAAACAAACAAACAAACAAAAAAACCCCAGCAATTTATTGCTTTTGACTAGGTTCTCACATTTTCTACTGCTATCTGGGTTTAATTCACCTTCTCCTGTTTCTAACGAATGGTGTTTGACTTGATTTGGTTCATGTAAAATTTGGCGTGGGGGCAAAATATCGCATGATCCTAATGACTTTTGTTTTCCTTCGTCATGCATTTGGGAACTTTGCAGTCAATCACAAATAAAACATGTTTTAGCGCCCAAGTTGTTGTCGCCATAACTCAATATACGCACAGAGGAAAGAAAAATTCTCGAACTCGATTCGCGTGCATAACAAAACAAAGAACGAGTGCGTGACAAACTGAACTTAGTCTACTGTTCGTTTCGACGAAAAAGTAGGCACACACACATATCATTTCAAGTTAAATGTTCTATTAGTATATGACGAGTTCCTGCCGGTGATCTTCAAGTTTATTAGCACGTTTGTTGAGACAGAGCGTTCAGCGTAGCCGCGACGTCGTTGTGGAACACTCTTTAGAAAAACATTACTTTAATTATTGTACTGGCTTATTTGTCAATTATCTTGAAAACCATTAAGGTGATTTCCGCAGAGCATTCAAGCAATAATGGAAAAAAATAAGTTACCAAAAAAACCTCGTGGCTTGGAAATATTTTGAACACAGCTAAGAAGAATTTATCGAGACTTGGGCTCTCAAGCTGACCATGCGAGAGAAAATTGAACTTGAAGTTATCCATATTTCAATAAAAACAGACGTTTCACGTTAGTTAAAAACACAATAACACACGCTTTAAGTATTCTTACGATGTTTGAAACTAACTTTCTTGAGAATGCTTGGGGATTTAATCGCGGGGTCTCTTAAAAATGAACTAAAGTGAGTTGTTTTAAACAGTATTTCAAAAGTTACTGTGCTGTGAGTAATATTTACTGTAAATAATTTTTGCACTTATTGCTGAACTTTGAGCGGAATCTATCTTTATTATTTTCTGGCATTGTTGAAAGTTATTTCTTACTTCTGGCTTAATACATCAGTGTGTGTTACATGAGTGTGTACCCCGTACTTTCTGTATTATTTCATGACCCTAAAACTATATATTATAAGTAGAATTCTACTAGTATACCAATGCAAATGCTATCATCTGATTGGCTGAGCCATTGCACACTATCAGCCATTATAGTTCACCACTAAATTTTCTCCGATTGTTATTGGTTTAAATTGATCACGTGACGCGATATTGGTCATCCGCGGAGAGACACTATCAGCCCACAGTGCCCGTCCGAGGAAAATACCCGGACGGATAGTACTCGTCCGTGAAAATATTCCTGTAAACAAGCGGAGTTATAGAAAATAAACATTTGAGGTAGGTTTTTGTTTATTTTTTTTTTCAAAGTTTACATTTGGCTGTCACGGCCCAAAAAGTTGAAAATAAATCAATATGATTTTTGAACTGGCGCGTGGAACAAAATTCAGTGGTAAACAATAAAGGCGATAAAGTGTTTATGTCTTGGAGCTATCGGTCTGATAGTTGCCCCTTGGAAATTTGATGTTCTTAAAACTGGCATATTTGGCCTCGAAGCTTCGCTTCTCAGGCAAATATATTTTATAAGAACATCAAATTTCCGAGGGGCAACTATCAGCCGATAGTTCCTCGACAGTCGACAGTCGACACTCTATTGTTTAATTAGGGAGCAGTAGCTGTCGGTCGCCCACAAAATGCAATGTTTTCATCGTTTTTCCGAAGTTTTGGAAGAAAGTTTAGATGCAAACGGGTAATTAAATTCCTGTGAAGACTAAAAGAAGGACATTGACGGTTTCTTGACTTTAAAAACTTGAAGTTATTGAAAAAACGGGGGCGCCGCGTAAGAAACTGCAAATTTACCAGTTAAAGACAATTCAATACTTGCGATATCGATTTTGTCGAGGCGTAAAATTCAATGATACGTATAAAAATAATTGGAGACTGTTATTTACGTTTATTTCAGTTAGAACTCTACTAAAACAATTAGATTCGCTTTCGATTTCCCCTCAATGAAATCTTAAGCTCTTAATCTAATTGTTAATTAGTGTTTAGTGGCTGGGGGTCGTCTACGAAATGGCGAAGTTTTTTTCGTTTTTCCAAAGTTTTGGAGGAAAGTGTTTGATGCAAATGGCTAATTAAATTCCTGAGAAGGCTAAACGAAACACATTTACGCTTTCTTGACTTTTAAAAAAGTTGAAATCATTGAAAAAACTGATGCGTTTGCGCACACAACTTTCAATTTTAAAAATGACAATTCAATTCGAACGATTTTTTAAGGCGTAAAGTTTAATAATACTTGGAGAAATAACTGGAAACCGTTGTTCGAAGGAAATTGTAGTAACAATTCTACTTAAATAAGTAGATTCTATCCCATCATCCTCAGTGTAGGGATCCCATGAGATTGCACCATCTAATCCCAGAATTCAATGCACGTCCTTTCCCGCTTAGAGAGAAAACGTGTACGAATTTAACTCTTCAAAACATTAGCTAAAACTGAAAATTTTTGCTGAACGGACACTTAGAAATCACAAAATCTGACCTCGGCTATCACAAGGTTCACAGAAAACCACGGTTTTCTCCTGTTTTCCTTCGTTCGACGACAAACACACGGTGTTTTGTACGGCTCCACGCCGAGGGTTCAAAATGGCAGATGAGAACGAAGACAACGTTTTTCGTTCGGAAGATTTGGAGAAATGAACCTCTGCTGAATCGCTTGACCCACTGGGTGAGCTGCAGAGGGAGAAAACTGTACCCAAACTACAGGTTTCAAAAGGTAGCAGTTCCAAACGAAAGGCCACGTTGCCGAACGTTTCTGTTACAAGCAAACCACGTGCTCATTCGCACATTCAACATGAGGCGGTCATGGAAGGCCTTAAAACACTCCAAGAACATTAAACAGCATCTCTAGCCTCGTTAGGGACAGCGATTACCGATATGGTATGGACTGTGAAAGAATTTATGCACTCCTCTGGGAGCGGTACAACTCGGAAGAGGAAAAGAGATGAGCTCAGCGAATCAGATGCTGATGAGCACGAGTTTGATGACGACATCGAGTCAGTCGACGTGGAAGAGGTGTATGAAAAGCTTGTCAGTGAGGACAAGACGCCAGAAAAACCAGCAGAAGATGAGGACAATGTTCTCGCTGCACTGTCAAAGATTTATGACTCGGAAGGAGCTGTGAATGATCCAGTTAGTTCACAGTTAGCAAATCTTGTTGACAAAATGGTCAAAACGATGTTGTCCGAGGACAACGCTAAAGAAAAGCTGGGAAAATACAACAGACCTCAGAATTGTGAAAACTTAGTAAGTACAAGAGTCAACCCTGAAATTTGGGCTAAAATGAGATCCAGCTCAAAATCAAGAGATTTAAAAATGCAAAATATCGAAACTAGCATGCTCGAGAGCATGCATCCGATCATTAGTTTGACAGACAAACTCTTGGCTCTGAAAAGTAAACCTCAAAATATCAGCAAGGAAGATGTATCATGTTTCCTCCGGTTTACTTTGGATTCATTGACTCTTATTTCACATTCTGTTTATGAAGCCAACCTTATCAGACGGGAGCTGATCAGACCAGATCTTAATGAACAATATAAACAACTTTGCAGCTCTCAAACTCCAATATCAAAATTTTCATTTGGAGATGACCTGCCCAAGGCAGTCAAGGAAATAAGCGAAACCAACAAGGTCAGCCAGCGAGTATCTTATTCAAAGCACGGCACATTTTCCAAACATGGCTCCAATAATTTTAAGAGACAAGGATCATATCCGAATCGTCAAAATCATTTTTTGTTCCAAGGCCAAGGACAACGGAGGAAAGCACCTTCAAAATTCAAAGCACACAAAGGAGCCCGTGTGGAACACACAAAGTAGTTCCTGATCAATTGGGAAGCCAGGTGAGCATCCCACTCTATACATTCAATCCATGCACGGCAGGTAGATTGAAAAATTTTCTTTCCAAATGGCCAACCATCACCTCAGATCAAAGGATCCTCAGTGCTATTAGAGGGGTCACAATTGACTTCAATGAGCAACCCACTCAGTTTTTTATACCCAGCCAGTACAATTTCAATCCATTGGAGGTAGAGATCATTGATCAACAAATTGAATGTTTTCTTGAAAGGGGGATCACTGAGAAGACCACACACTCAACTGGAGAGGACATTTCTAATGTTTTCATACGCCCAAAGAAAGATGGCTCTCATGGCCTAATTCTGAATCTCAAACAACTGAATCAATCAGTCGAATATCACCATTTCAAAATGGAGAATCTTAAGAACGCTATCACTCTAATGACCCCAAATTGCTTTATGGCTACCATTGACTTAAAAGATGTTTATTATTCAGTGCCAGTCAATGTAAATCACCGGAAATATCTGAGATTCATTTGGAAAAACCAACTTTTCCAATATACCTACCTTCCAAATGGTTTAAGTAGTACACCTAGGATATTTACTAAAATACTTAAACCTGTTTATGCTACGCTACGATCCCAAGGATTTGAAAATGTGGGTTACATTGATGACTCATACCTTCAAGGAGGCACCTTTGCAGATTGTGACACTAATGTTGCTGCCACCACCAACCTTTTTGGAGATCTTGGGTTCATTTTGAACCAAGAGAAATCTGTTTTTGAACCAAGACAGATAATCACTTTCCTGGGTTTTGTTTTGAATTCAGTTGCCATGACTGTTGCCTTGACATCAGGCAAGGCTACAAAATTAGTCACAAAAGCTAAAACAATACGTGGAAAACAATCACCCTCAATTAGGCAAGTGTCTGAACTGATTGGCTCAATGGTATCCAGTTTTCCAGGTGTCATGCACGGTCCACTATTTTATAGACAGTTAGAGCTTGACAAAACAATGGCCTTAAAAGCCAACAATGGTAATTTTGATGCTGTCATGACTCTTTCAGACACATCAAAGTCTGGCCTAAACTGGTGGATAACATGCACACATACCATTTTCAATCGGGTATCCCACGGCAGCCCCAGTGTCACTATTTACTCTGATGCATCCTTGACTGGCTGGGGTGGGGTCGTGAATGATGTGTCTACTGGAGGTCTTTTTTCAGAGGAAGAACAGACGAACCACATTAATTATCTTGAGATTTTGGCTTGTTTTTTCACACTTAAAACTTTCTGTCCTAGTCTAAGAAATTGTCATATCAAGGCAATGATTGACAATACAACTGCAATTTCTTACATTAATAACATGGGCGGAAGAACTATTTCATGCAATTAGCTAACAAGAAATTTGTGGCTGTGGTGTATTGAAAGAAACTTGTGGATTACCGCAGCCCACATCCCAGGAAAACCTAATGTCATAGCTGATAGCGAGTCAAGGAAAACCTACCAAGACATTGAATGGAAACTTGACCCACTTGTTTTTAACAAGATTTCTTCTTTCTGGGGTAAACCCTCAATAGACCTTTTTGCATCAAGACTCAATTTTCAGTTTAGACCTTTTGTCTCGTGGAAACCAGACCCAGAAGCCTTTGCAATTGATGCTTTTTCAATTACCTTGGAGGAGCAAAATTTTTATGCGTTTCCTCCTTTTGCCATAATCAACAGGGTACTACAGAAAGCAGAGCAGGATCAATCAGACGGTATAATCATTGTCCCACTTTGGACCACTCAGATCTGGTTTCCTCGTCTGCTGCGGATGTTAGTAGATCATCCAGTTCTTCTACCATGTTCCTCTCATTTACTGACACTTCCAACAAATCGTCATCTAAGACACCCACTCCACACCAAGCTAAAACTAATGGCATGCTGGTTGTCCGGGATTCTTTGCGAACAAGAGGAGCTTCAGAGAAAGCTTCAGCAGTTATCCTCAACTCCTTGAGAGAAACCACTCAAAAACAATACCAGGTCTACCTTAAAAAGTGGTACAGTTTTTGCAGTAAAAGGAGTTTTGATCCCTGCTCAGTTTCTTCCGTAAAGGCTCTGGATTTCTTGGCTGAATTGTTTGAACAGGGCTTAGGCTACAGTGCGCTCAACACTGCCAGATCTGCATTATCGCAAGTATCACCTCCTCAAGCTGGAGTTCCTTTTGGAGAACTACCCCTTACCAAACAGTTCATGAAAGGGGTTTTTCAAGAGAAGCCCTCTCTTCCACGATACACAGTTACCTGGGATCCACTTTTGCTGCTCAGTTTTCTCAGAAGCCAATCTCCAAACGGAAAACTGGACTTTAAAATGTTAACTTTTAAAAATGTGACTTTGTTAACCCTCTTATCAGCCCAGAGGATACAAACTGTTCACTTACTCGATATTCGTAATATGTCTATTACTGATTCCATTGTTAAAGTTTCTATAGGAGACAAGTTGAAACAAACCAGACCAGGTTATCATGAACTTGAGTTTCCAGCTTATTCTCCTGATCAACGGCTTTGTCCAGTTTCAGTTGTTAAGCAGTATTTAACTCGGAAAAAACCTCTTCGGGGCGAGATTACAAACCTATTTATCAGTTTTGTGAGACCCTATAGGTCAGTTAGTAAAAGTACAATTTCACGTTGGGTTAAAACCACTTTAGGCCTCGCAGGGGTTGACCTGAGTCGTTTTAAACCGCACAGCATTAGGGCAGCGTCTAGCTCTGCTGCATCTCAGGCAAACGTTCCTCTGACAACCATTCTTCGCACAGCAGGCTGGTCCAGTAAATGTACCTTTGTGCAGTATTATCAGAAAGAGGGGCAAAAACAAGGCACTTATCCTACTACTATTTTAAATAGTTCATTGTGAACACTGTAGTTTATATGTCATGCATGATCATACAGTCTTTACTGTTTGATAGTTCTCTTGGTCATTAAACTTGTTGAGTTCGAATATTTGGGTTCACAAATGCTGTCTCTCAACATCTCATGGGATCCCTACACTGAGGATGATGGGATAGAATTGGAAAATTAAACGAGACTTACCTGTAAGTTGAAGTTTGATATGGATTCTATCCCATCATCACGAAGTGTAAAGGGATCACATGCCCACCCTGTATATTTTCTGTCTGGACCCACCCAGGGTTTTATGACCAATTATGTGTCGCATTTGTTAACTCTCTCAATTTTGCATTCTGGGATTGGATGGTGCAATCTCATGTGATCCCTCTACACTTCGTGATGATGGGATAGAATCCATATCAAACTTCAACTTACAGGTAAGTCTCGTTTAATTTTCCAATTATTCGTTCTCAATTTCTATGAGTTGATAGTCTATGAGGTCGAACGCCGTAATAACTATCATCCCATAGAAATCTCGAGCTTATAATCTAACTGTCAGTTACACTCTAGCGCTTTTATGAAAAGTATGGGTTCTCTTTTTTCTACCCCTTATGGTTATTTAGGGCAGCCAGTTTTTTTGTAAATTTTTATAAGCTTTACTAAAATGGATGCGGGATACAAATGAAGTCGTTGAAGTTGTTGTTGTTGAGGGTACACAGTCCGTTTACGTGTGTTCTAATACGAAGCCCACAAAACGGCTAGTAAGTTCGTCACATTTATCTCACGTGCTCTCAGTTTGTCTCAATGGCCGAAGAAGTAGAAAGTTTGCCTATTATCCCCTCGATGATTGAGAGCAATATGTTCGATTTAATGCCATTCACCTATGTGATAACGATGATAATAATGATAATACTCTGATCGTTAAATAATTTTGTAAAAAAAAATATATAGTAAGGGAATACAGGTGTTATCTATTTAAGATTATTTAACTCAAAAAGAATAAAAAGGTAATATGTACACGTAATGCTTCCGAACTGAAACTTTCCAAACACAAAAATAAATTTAGACAGAGATGCCGAGCACACAGCCGGCTAAGCAATGCAATTCAATTTTTGTTTGTTTAGTTGGATATTCGCTGTTGCAAATAAAATGACAGATTTTTACTAACAGGTAGAAATAAAGGAGACAGGAAAACTTATTGTGGATGGAGGACAGGCACATCAACCAAGTGACACGTACCGTTTGGGTGGTGGAGCAGGAGGGATCATTCAGATAATAGCACCTAGAGGAAGTCTTGCTGCTGACACATTGTCAATGAAGTATGGCCTGGATTCTCGATCATGTTATTGTGATGCAACAAATGGCCATTTTCTTCTAAAAGGTAACTGCAGCTATATCAAACTAAGCCCCCGGGCATATGGATTTTAATTATGTCCATTGCCATAATTAATTGAAACAATCGATTTTTCAAAAAGGCTGAGATGATCAATCCAAAGCAAATTTTGCCACAATGGCTACTAATCTCGCAATCTAATTGACTAATTTTCCCTTGTCGATAAGAGTCCAGATAACGCTGATTGCGCCAATGTGTCACGCGATGCCTTTTTCAGCTCGCGCTCTGAAGAAACGTTTTCTTTGACGTTGATGTTGTGGTAAAAAACATATCGAATGTGGTTTAGCGTTGTCTGTACTGTTATCGACAACGATATGCGTCATCAGAGTAGTCATAAATTTGTTGTCAAAGTCAAAATTTGTTGTGAACTCACTCGGCTGCGCCTCGGAAGTCCACAACATTTTAACACTGTGATGACGCATACTCGTTGTCGATGAGAGTACCTTTTGCCTCGTTTGTATGTCAAACCGCTGATAACTGTAATAACATTTATTCCCTAATACAGACATGATAAAGTTATTATATTGCACGTATCAAATTCGTGTATGCCAGAGCAAACTGTCTTCAAAGGTTTGTGTACAAACCCGTTCAAAAATTCAACGTTGGAAATGCAAGCATACAAAAACAATAATGACATGGACAAAAGTCTTTTCCCAAGCACATCTGAAGGAACTACAATTTCCACCAAACTGTACAAAAGGCCTTGAACTCAATATCATCACAAAATTATAGATCGCGTGTGCTACTTCCTTTGTGCTAATACTCTTAAATAGGACTGCGAAAACAGAGAGGTTACAAATTGCACGTTAAATGCTGCAAGCAGATACTGGGTAACACCCCGGGGGGACTCCCGTAAAAAAAGAACGGCAACCAAAACGCTGTTTTGGCAGCTCGTAGAGTGTCCATCCTTGAAAAGTCTACAGCGGGAGCTTTTGCGGTACCTTTTAGGGTATTGAGCCGAAAAAAGATCACAGGAGTCAATGTGTTGTTTTAGAATTGGTTCCTCTTAGGGGTGAAAGAAGCCATGCCCACAAAAGAGGATTTTAGTACCTCTTAGCTAGGGGTGCTGTTCAAAATGTCCGATGAGCAGCCCGTCCTTTTTATATGGGATTCTCCCCGAAGGCAATACTTACTACATCATAACGAATGGCATACACTCATTTTTAGAATTTAAAACGTTAAATCTACTGAATGGATACAAATATAAGATCTTCGCGAATTGCTCTTAATAACGATATGAGTAGTCCCTTGTCGAGCGTGACGCGAAAATTCAAAAGAAATGGCCGCGCAAAAATCTGGAGACGATAAGCACGCCTTTCGCCCCCGGCATTTCGCACAGTTATTTCGTTCTGGCGCTTTTTCTCGTGTTACACTCAACAGAGTAAGGGAAACAGAAACTACTCTTAGTCTATGATTATAATGATAACTTTGAACAGTAAATCTGCTAAATGAATCCAAATAAGATTTCTCCGCGATTTGTACTTCAGAAAAACAATAACAATAACTTCAGACAGAAAATATATTGAATGGATGCGTTTTCAGTCTCATTAAACCAGCGAGCCACAGTGAGCAGATAATTCAGAGACTGATTTACTTTCAAGAGCATCAAGATAATGTCGATCTCGTTCAGCAAGAATCTGATCTACACAACAACGCCGTCCTATGTCCCTGAATCGTTCGTAACCTTGATAAATATCACCCGGAAAGTTTCCAGCTACAAATAAGTTTGAATTTGGCATAATTAATATGCGAATACGTGCTCTGAACCAATTTGAAGCCACAAGCGCGTACCGAGGTCATGTACGCAGGCACCGCTGGAAACACTCACGCTCAAAATCATCGCGACTGGCCGACAAAATGTGGCTGGCAATACAGGGATCTCATTAGAAATGGTGTGCTGCTCGGCAGCCTAGAAGCATCCGATTTTAGCAATATTCATCAAGGGGGTAACACACATGAATATTTTGATATTCACAGAATGATAACTTGAACAAAGATCACTTTAAGACTTAAGAGTAATTGCCACTAAAAATCAAAGAGATCGTGGCCACGGTCGAAAAATTGATTTCGCTCGTATTTTGCCAGTTGGAAGGCCTAGGTAAGTAAATGAAGGAAATCAAGTTAGTTTTTTGAAATATCCAATATAACGGCAGAAATTCACGGAAAACGGTCACCGTACCAAAAGCTCAGATTTCACTTCGCGATAATCCGAAATTGTACACTTTTCAGCTTCTTGCTACACAGACGTTCACATCGCTGCGAAACGTTCTCAACTTTAAATGCATACATTGATTCTTCCTTAATCAAGATATAGTGATTATTTTCATTTCTTTTGTTTTCTGAGCGAACTGATTCCCGATTAAGTAGACATACTTTTCTAACGAAAACAAAACTCAAAAGTTATGTAAATTCAGTGAGGAAAAAAGCTGACCGGTAGTGCTTCAAATCGTCTGATATTCTAGCAAAAGACAGTTCAGTCAACGAATTGTATGTATACAGTTTCATTTTTGTGGGATCTACAAGCAATTTTGCATGAACAGCGATCAAAATTCGAGAAAATTGAAATTTAGCCCCTTAGAAATTTGCAATGTAACGCAACACGTCAAAATAGGTAAAAATCTTTTGTTCGCTTGAGACAGCACAGTCCAAGCATATTAATGTATTTAACGTTTGAAACGCTTTAAAAATAGTATTTAACTTAGAAATTGCTTGTAATAGCGAAGAGACATAAGTAGAACCAACTTAATCACACCCCAACTCTCCCTGCTTTGTGTCACGCATGATATACCTGGCCGATGCTACAAACCAAACACGTGTAAATCCGTTGGCTCTAGTAGTGTCAATTCCTATCTAAGACAATCTCTTATCATGTAGGAGATTTTGCTTTACCTATAGAGGATTGACCAGTTAAGCTGCTAAAAAAAAAAAAAGTAAATTAAGTGTCTTGTCCAAGAACACAACGCAATATCCCCGGCCAGGGCTCGAACCCGGACCGCTGGATCCGGAGGTGAGCGCACTATCTGTGAGGCCACTGCGCATTCCACTAATGAGATGTTGGTATATCTTTAACCTTCAATGTGTTTTACACTTCTGAAAACGTTAATGCCACTTACACTTTATCACGTAGTCTTGTGGATCATCTTATACCACCTACTACTGCCCGATTCAGTTTACGAGCCCTGTCTTCGACCCTGGTTTAACAAGGTTTTTAGTTCAAATAACTTAGCAAGAAATACAGTCGAACCTGTATAAAACGGCCACTCTTGGGACTTGGGGAACTGGCCGCTTAATACAGGTGGCCGCTTAATATACAGGATCACTAAAAATACTCACTGGGCGTTGTCTAACGATATGGTACTGTGCTTCAATACATTGCGGACATCTGGAAAGCGTTAACGATGTTTAACGGCCGATTATCAGCTTACAGTAGCTTTGTACTTGTTTTTCTTTATAGTGATGATGGATTGCATTTTAAACACAATAAAATACCGCATGAAATGACATGTGGCTTAGTTTCCGTTCAAGGGTGGCCGCTTACCACAGATAAAAATAACAAAGAAAGACAAACATAGGACTGCTACAGGGTGGCTGCGGCCGCTTAATAGAGGTGGCCGCCTAATAGAGGTAACAAATACAGCGTTTGTATGAGCAATAAATCGGAACTTTAAAATCTGGCCGCTTAATAGAGGATGGCCGCTTAATACAGGGCCGTTATATACCGGTTTGCTGTAATTCGAAAACATATCCTGTAAGACGTTGGATGTTGCCACAAGGTGGCCAAACGTAATTAAGAAAATGTTGTGTGCAACAGTGGTGTAATTCTTGCGCTCCTCAATTTTTTTTCTTTGCTTCTAGTTCAGTTCTGGCCCTTTCTCTGTCACGAAAGAGTTGAGAGAGGGTGCGTGACATGGGGAGGATCGGAACAGGAACTACCTTGCTTCTGGCTAGTCACTACGGGTATGACCGTTAAAACTACGGAAATTACTTACTTATTATTCCTAAATTTGTTTACCTCGACTTTTAACACAAGGACTGGCGTGTTGCTTTTTATCTGGTCAGACTGATTTGAAAGTACAATCCGGGAAGTGCGAGTAATGGACCGGAATATGGGCTGTTATCATTGGGGAGAGTTCTTGGCTCTCTGTTCATCAAAGACTTCGTCACTGGCCTGAGTCCACAGGGAAGAACTGCTCTGAATCTTCAAATAAATTCATGGACTTGAATGAATTTATTCCTATTTGCCGTGTGGGTAACAGATCCTTGAGTGACATGAATCAACTTCTGGGGCCCGTTTCTCGAAAGTTCCGGAAACTTTTCGGGCCCGGAAAGCCATAGCAAAATCTCGAACCTTACGATTACAGAGCTGTTTTGTTCACATATTCTTAATATGAACAGAGGTTGTCTTCATACAAGAAGTTTCAGGTGTTTACACTTTTTAAGATACCGATGAACTAATGAACTAAAAATGACTTTACGGGCCTGAAAAGTTTCCGGGGCTTTCGAGAAACGGGCCCCAGGACCTGTACCTAATGAGAAGCCGGTCATGGGTTCCTGACCTAATCAATGAAATCGTCGATTCCAAGAAGTTTCTCAGTTTCTCGAAACGCACACATTTGCCAGAAATATTCTTCACTCATGTCTCAATGCAAGAAAATCTGAAGGACTTTCAGTGGCTTTTGATACATGTATCTTTGTTTCAATATATGAGCGGTATGACCGTAACTGCGTTTGTTTACGCCACAAATTCCACCGTATTGAAGAACGAACTCGGCGGCCGGCATCGTCTTTTCGGCGTGTTTCTAACTTATCCGGCTCACTGCGATTCTTCTTTGATAAGTGTGTTGTTAGTTTGGTTATCGATACAACATTAACTTTTCGTGGGAACAGACTGACCTCCCACTGGCTAACGACGGCATAAAGCTGCTAATCTCTAATATCGTTCCAATATGTATATACCATTGGGACCTTTTTTACTTCGTTCAGGAGGTTAACTGGGCAATCTTCTCTTATTAATGCAAGGTTTCACACATCAACAACAAAGATCTTCTTATTAAAATTTGACTCATTTTGAACGGTGAACAAATGGTTTCAAATTTGTAGTCGCCCGTGCGTGACACTGGGCAGCTAAAGAGATCAGGAGGGTGCGATTTCAAAGTTAAGTGTTCCTTTTTCTCCTTTTTTTAATTGTTGTCGACTATTAAGTTAAATACTACTTCTAAAGCGTTTCAAACGTTAAAGACATCAATCTGCTTTGACTGCCCTGTCTCAAGCAAACAAAAATGGCTTTACCTATTTTAGCGCATTGCGTTACATTGCGAATTTCAAAGGGGCTAAATTGCAATTTTCTCGAATTTTGATCGCCGTTCATGCAAAATTGCTTTGTAGATCCCACAAAAATAAAACTGTAAACCTAAAATTTATTGACTGAACTGTCTTTTGATAGAATATCAGACGATTTGAAGCACTACCGGTCAGCTTTTTTCCTCACTGAATTTGCATAACTTTTGAGTTTTGTTTTCGTTAGAAAAGTATGTCTACTTAATCGGGAATCAGAATTAGGATTTTCTTTGATTTTTACTGACATTCACTCTTAAGACGCATTATCCGTCTGAACGAACTTGGGCAAACATTTTTAGTCCGTCTGGTTATGCGTCTCTAGTATAAAGATGGGCAAAAGACGCATTATCCGTCTAGACTAGTAGTAATCAGAGATTAGTGAAGTACGTTCGATACCCGGGGGGGAAGAAGGGGGTACTCTAGCAATATGTCGATAGGATGTGTTGCTAGGAACATGACATTTTCAGGTTATAGCAGCGAATATTCAGTTAGTATTTGGACATCTGACTGTAGGCTGAGTACCAGAAATACCTTCTCTATTAATATTTCATACTAAATAACATTTCATACTATATTTAATCGAAAAAAATCAGAAACTCAATTCTTTTTATATCAAGATCCCCGACTGTTTTGCCAGATCCTGATTCCTATACCCAAAGCAGACTGCTGGAAAAGCATACCCTTGACAGCTGCGCATACTAAAGCCCATTTATGCCATTCCCCTACCAGGTTTTCCAAGTTGTGTCTTCTTCGGGGTATTGTTCAACTCTTGTGTCCTTTATTGGCATCACATGTCACATTACTCTAGCCGGCGCATCGTTTATCAAGGTTAAGTACTGTGTATAACTATGGAAAAGAATAACAGTACATGAAACTTTATTTCCAAACATGGACGTTTTTCACTAAAGTTTACGTGCAAGCTTACACCCGGCTTACGTCAATTAAGAGCCTATTAAGCTGACCTGCAGTGAAAATCGTTGGGTGGTGTGCATTGCCATTTCCTTTTCGTCCTTTGCTGTGCTACGTTGGAATATTTGCTCTCTTTCCCACGGTCAATGAAGTTGTCTTGATTTATTCGAGCTGTTACGGTCGAGCCTTGCAACTTCATTCTCACAGAGAAGTTGAATCGCCGAGAAAAGCAGCTGACGCCTGAAGGACGACACAGATCACAAATCGATATGTTACCCACGCAATTTCGGAGAAAATACAGCATTACACAGCTTTCTGGTGCTTAGATTAGGGCCTTTAGGCATTTTAGGTAGTAACTGAGTTCGGATAAATCAATACAACTTCACTAACCTTGGAGAAAACTGCGAAGATTCCTACGTAGAACAACGAACGAAGAAAAGCACATGGAAATGCACCGGTAGCACTTGATGTAAGGCCTCACTTTTATTCAAAGCGAGGCATCACATCAGATCGAGGCCATGCGTACCACAAAGTCAGTCCGAAATGGCGTCCAAACCCTGAAATCATCTGGCATCGCAGAAAATCGCGGGACATAAACCCGCGGGAATGACTCCATTAGTATGCGTTCTCAGATCGTCGAACCCAACAAACTATCCTTTGAAATTAGTCTTGAACGACGCGCTACGAGAGATAGTTCGTCTAGACGCATAATACGTCTTGAGCCCATCTTAATACTAGAGACGCATTACCAGACGAATTAAAAATGTTTGCCCAAGTTCGTCCAGAGGGATAATGCGTCCTTAGTATCAAAACGGTCATTTAGCATGACGGCAGAGGGGTTATAAGCAGTGATATAATGAAGGTGGGAGAAATGCTAATCTTACAGTTAGCTTTGTTATGTCCTGCCGGCTTACAGATACGGTTGCTGAAACACCCAACTATTCCTGAGAGCTTTTCGTTTTTATTGAAGTGCTCCATAAAGATGTACGTCAGTTATGTCTTAAACAGGGCATTTTGGAAGTGAAGTGCGTTATAGAGGATGCACGCTCAAAGCGAATCGCGACTTCTGTCCCAACAATACCGACTCCAATTTTACTCCCGTTTTTCAACAAAAATTTGGAAACCTTAGGGGCGGTCCTTTTCCTTGCCCTTTCTCGTGTCCTGGACACGATTTGCGATAATGTTTCTCGCATTCAAGTCGAGTGTTTCACCCCGCGTAACTGAACGTGTTGAATTCGTCATTTGAACGAGCAATTCAAATTCTAGTGCATTCGATAAAGTTTACAGAAAGTGCTTATGTGTGGTATTTTTAGAGACGTTTCGGCAAAAACCCCTTCATCAGTCGCAAATTTCCCGAAACTTCTCTAATAATACCACAATTAAGCACTTTTTGTAAACTTTGTCGAATGCAATTCAATTCAAAGTGCTACAAAGCAGCAATTTGTTTTTAATTTAAATCCTAGCGCCATGATATCAACACCACTTTCTGATATCCACCCTGATTGGTTCTTTCTGATTGTGCGCATGCAAGTTATCCTGGACTCGCTTTTCTCTCTGCTGGGCTTCAACCCCAATAAAGACTGAGCAGTGAAGGGAGAGTTAACTAACGGATCATAGTATCATCGACAAGTGCTTTCGTTTTATTGATTACAGTAAACGAAACTGCGAGTCCAATGTTCAGTGAGTCAATGCCACAATGGCCTCCATCCTTTTACGCGTGGCCTCAAGCATCAAGTAACAGTGGAGCCATTGCATTACCAACAGGTTGGTAATTGTTTTTAAATTATCTTATTTTGGTCACTTTAATTGCATTGAAGTATAACAATGTCCACCATTCCTAGCGTAATATAACTTAATATAATAAGTATTTTATTTTTTAACCTCTGAATAAAGTCCTGTATGTAATATAAGCAGTAGGACCAGATATTGAAATGCCGCGAGATTTCTATGAGATCTCAGTGAACTACAAACAGTCAATCCAAAGAAAACTTTTCTTAATTGCATGGAAATATTTTCTCTGCGAACTTCGATTCTGGTTAATATCAAAGAAAGCAGTACTCATTTAATTTGCAGTCTATGTTGAATTATCATACTAAGATCTACCTGCTGATAGAAAACAGTTGCAAATAGCCAATAAATATAGTTTCCCTCTCTTTTTTTGACCAATCACGAAGCCTGCTTTATCTGACAAGAATCGCCACGATAAACAAAGTCAAGAGCAATGACCTCAAGACCATTTGGCGATATTTCGAACGAAGACATTGAAAATTTGACAGAGAAAGGAATTCCACATAAGATGAAAGCGGCCACCTAATAAGGATGAGTGACCATTGTAATGGTAATTTAAGATACATATGCACTTGACATACAATTTTGTTTGATAGAAACATTTTTTTTCCCAACGAAAGTTCACATTAAGGACGGTGCATACTAAATACAATGGTCTTTTGGCCAAAATTAAGAATGTGTGAAAAAAGAAGACCTCAGTAGGGCCCATTGAAATCAAAAATGAAAACTGGGGGTAACCACGCATTCTTCAAAGATAATTAGCCGTAAGCCCTGGCCAAACGGAGTCGCAAGTAGACTCATCTTGAAAACTTGGGTTTACTTGTGACTCCGTTAGGCCAGGCCTTGCATGCAAACACTTGGGCTGCATGCAAACACGTAGGTACGAGCTTCATCATCTGAAATTAACCTAGACGCCTTGCTGCGTGTACTCAGGCAGTCGTTATACTGAGAAGCATTAGCCATGATATTAGCTATATTGCAATTGAGCTAAATGTTCTGCATTTGAAGTCGTACGAAATTCAATCGAATCGATGCATGCGTGCTCAAGCTATTCTACCTTTGATTGCATTTCTTGGAATCGAATAGTAGCTTATTACTCGTTTGCAGGCCTATAGGACGTGACATGAGTCAAGGTCTTTATATCAGCCTATAAACGTTTCAGTCTATTTTCCTTAGCCTTTGTCGTTGTTGCTGTCTTTTTTTTTTTTTTTTTTTGGCGTTTCTCAAGTAAGAGAGACATTTTGAATTTCAGAGTTATGGCGGTGCGTGACGTAGAGCTACGAACGCGTTTGTCGAAAAACATATACTTATCTCCTGATTTTAAGCCCATTCAGAACTTAAAGTATTACGAAAAGTGCTTATGTAAATGCTTGTTTGTTCAGTACAGATAATAAGTCGCCTAGATAGCCAAAGAAAGTTCCAGATGTTTACACTATTTTCTGGCCGCAATGTTGATGTACCACGGAGGTACACCAACAGGGCGGCTCCATACTGGGCTCTGTAAATTTGTGCAAAATATTTCGACGAATATCTGAGGTTTGGGAAAACGCACAGACTTAAAAATTAGAGAAGTGTCATCTTTATTAATCTCCTATAACATCACTATTTCTTGACTTTATCCACTAAATGGTTTCGAATAATTTTTTTTTATTGCGTCAGGATTGCGTGACAGTGCAAAATGTCCAATAATTCGCTACATGGGTTTCGTTCTTGAAAAGACACATAACTCTGTTACAAGAAAAATAACTAGAGAAGATTTTTTAGATCGAGATTTTAACTTTATTATACTTTACGAAGTTTCTCAGAGCGTTTTACTTAGGTGTACTCGAACAGATACATTCGTAAACAAATACTCTAACCTTTCTGCTCTTGTTGTTCAGACATTCTTGAGTTCGTGCTGGGATTCTACTTGGTTCACGGTCACGTCTAAAAATACGATGACGCTTCTGAAGATGCTTTTTATCAAGTTGAAGAGTTGATAGCCCCGGTTGATAGCTCCTTTGGAATAACATGATTCTTGATAAATTCACTCAAAATGTTCGTTCGTAAATTGATCTCTCATAAGGCTTGCAGACCGACCCGTTCCGAAAACGCTTAACGTCCTTTAGTGTTCGTCTACCGCGAACGGTGTGTTCGTTTCTACTGATTTCATCGCCCTAGAAAACATGGAATCCGTGCTAACTTTTCACGACGACAACTTATGTAAATTCCATGTGCTGTGCACACGCACAGATGACGCATGAGCTTAAGAGACCAGACGGCGATTTGTGACTGAAAGCGGAAAAAAAGAGAGATCCGAAATTTAAACCCAGGCCTCACTCCCTGGGTATTAAAGCAATTGTTCTTGACAACATTAGTGCTCGCCTAATGAAGGACGCTTCAGAAGTCTTGTCGACCTGTTTAGTCAATCTTTGTCTTCAAGTACTTTTCCTTCACTATGGAAATGTGGTAAAGTCTCAGCCCTTCTCAAATCTGGGGACAGGTGTGACCTAAATACTTATAGACCTAATCACAGTCCTACCAACACTGATTCTCGCAAAGGCTGTACATCCCGGGGGTACTCCCAGAAAAATTGGGTGGGGTTGTGAGGCCCGCTTCCCAAAATCCTTACTTTATTTATGTCCAAAATCTGCGATTTTCCCTACCCTATTTATGACCTGACCAAGAATTTGATACCCGATTTATGGCCGTTGCAGCTGGCACAATTGCTCTAAACATAATTTATGAAGGGCTTTTGTTGATGGTCTTATCGATAATGATGAAAAAGTAGCTTTATATATAGAAAAAAAAAACGTAATCAATTCAAGGCCAGAGTGCAAACACCATACCCTATTTCCGACCAAAATGGCCAAAATCGATACCCTATTTATGACCAAAACGGCCAAAAAAACCATACCCTTTGGGGCTGCACATACCTATATAGCTCATATCACGTAGTACCTCCCCCCCCCCCGCCCCGAGCTGTACATAAACAACTGTATACACCTATCTGAGTGAACATTAGCTCATTACACCAAAACAGTTTGGCTTCAGGCCTAAACTATCAACTGGGATAGCGCTCATGCATTTTGCGGATGAAATTCTTTCAAATATGGGGGACAGGGAACTGTTAGGGGCACTTTTCTTTGACTTATTCAAGGCCTTTTACACGATGGTCCACCAGCTATTAATATAATCAAGAAACTGAGATCTCTTGGTCTTGATACCACGTCAGTTAGTTGGTTTCAGTCGTATCTGCATAGTAGATGCTAAGTCACATCTGTTGGCAGTGCTTTGTCATCTGCTGCTTCAGTGATAATCTCTAGCGTTATTGGTAACTAAAACATTTGCTATGCATTTTCTCTCGTGATTAACATAACGACAATCGTAGCGAAGTGAACGCGATCAATCAATCGACTTTACTTGGAAAGGGTGACACATGACATTATAAACTGATAAACTAGTGACCCTCTCTATAGTACAAAGTATGAACAATGAAAAGTTACAATATGTAAAAAGTTACAAAAAAAGATATGTATATACATAACTACAATGATTTAAAAATTCCTAAAAATTCCTAACTATAAAACTAAGAGTTAAAATATTAAGTTACATTTTTGGAGATTGTAAAATGGTCAATATATATGAGCGTACCCCTGCTTTACGTACTCGATATATTTGTGTTTAAAAGAGTTAATGCTTGCGTTGAATCTTATTTTTACAGGTAGGGAATTTCATAACAAAATTGATCATGTTAAAAAGGCTTTACCCCCTTCTGATCTATTTTTTGAAATGTTGTGATAATGAGTTTGCAAGCTCGTCAATTCATCCTTTAATATCCGCGCCCTCAGCCATTTCATCATCTTTTTCAGCCTCCCAGACAACACCAATCAATGTGCTGCCAACAAAATTGACACAGAAGATCCCATCAACAAGTGCAATGAATACACCAAGTATAAATGTATCACGAGCTACTGAATCTCGCTCTTCATTACTTGAAAGCAGTGTCAGACGAGGTAAGGATTGAACTTTGTTGTAAAATTTAACAAAGAGTATGAACGTTTCATTTCTCTTTACAATGCCTCATACTGATCCTGACTGGAAAATACTTGGCCCTCGGCCATTCTAATATACTTACGTCCCCTAAGTCTCAGCCCCTCCTCTCAGTCAATGAGTTCATATATTCTTAATCACAGTGCATGCAGAATTTTTACTATATAATATGACTACAATACTGCGCATTTTTGCCGTGGTTTTATTCGCATTTTTATCTACGATACAGTATGCATTTTAGATATCAGACATAGTAAAGCAATCTGCCTCCTTCCCACCCCCCAGTAACGTAAGAGCTATACGAGGATTCACTCCGAGCCTGTAAATTCTTCTTGAGCCGGCCACGTTTGCACACTAAGTCTTGATTCCTGAATAGGATGCAAGCTGCCAAAATTTGTAAAATAGCCAATAAAATGTTGAATGTCTGGTATTAAATATCGCCAAATAGCAGTTTAAAGTTAAATTCTATTCTCAAAACGCTGTATTTCAACCCTTTAGAGCCCAGTGTCCGATATATCGGACAGCAGAGTAGCCTGCACTTCCTATAGTCAGCAGTCTGCCCCTTAGTCATAACCATTTCCCAAATGTACACATGCAGGCACCATTTTGGTCAGATAAGAGCTTGGCTTTTGTCGACAAGACACGATTTAAAGTCCACTTGTGAACATGAGCAGGAGGTCTGTGAGGTATAGCGATCAAGAAAAACTTTACTATCTGGATGGAAACTTCGCTATTCTGGTACCCTGGGTGCCAGATGTGCTGCGATTGTGATCGTTCGACACGATCTTAAAAAAAAAAAAAAAAAAACTCTCTGTCACTGTACTATTCTGGACGATGGCTTGAAATCTGACATCAAAGGATTCGAAAGTAACAATGACGCCTCAGGAGCCAGATTGATTTGAGAAATGCCATTATTGAGAATGAAGAAGCAGAGGAGGCAGATGTTAACAATTCAAGAGCAGCGGGAAGGCCAAATAACTATTCCTTCGATGGTTTTGAGTCGACAAAACATTTAACCAGCTCAAGTTCAGGAACAATGAGATTCAGTGACATGTTTTAAGACTATACGTAGCCTTGTGAAATCTGGCATAGGAAGTCGTACAGTTGAGTGAATATGTTAAGTGAGGTAACAAAATAATCCTTGATAGTTACTTTGTCATTCTGTGTAGTTATTGGAATTTTCCTTTACATTTTTTGCCCTATTGGTTAATAATTGTTGCTGTTTTGAGTATGGCGTGACACAATTGTTTAAAATAATTAAACTCTTATAATGGTTTCATGTTACATCAGACACTTTTTGAGGAACCTGATTACATTAAAAAGGTAAAAACTAATAAATGTTTTTAATTATCTGAGTTGGAATTTTCTGAAATCCTTAACAATTAATTTGGGCTCTATTAAGAGTCTTTGGTCTAAAATGTGAAGAGTCTAGTAAAGGAGGCGATCAAAAAGAGGTGCTTGAGCCAGTGGTGTATATGTGGCAAGGGATTGCAAGGGATTTTACGTCCAGCCAAAATTACTGTTGCTAATGATAATAAGACTCACTTCCCATCCGTTGATGTCCTCTCTCATAATATTTCAAGGCTTTTTTCTGTTAAGTGTTCTTCTGCCTCGTCATTGTCTAATTTTATCGAACTAAATGTTTGAGTATCCCCGGTATCGCAAAAGCGATGTATGCTCCAAAACATCGATGGATGATACTTTAAAACTCAATTTTTCACACTCAAATGTGATTTCTACAACTTTTAACTCGATCCAATTTATTAGAGAAAGCATTGCTGATATCCTCTCGATATTTTGCTCATATAAAAGCACCATAAGAGATAGAAGTCCCAAGTAAAATTTCCAAGCGTACCTGCAGAATTATTTTCTGAGTGATACTTACCAAAACAGCCTAAAATTGAAAGTAGATATTGTTGCCATCTTGCTTGTCTGTATTTTGCTTTTAATTCTCTTTTCTTACATATGTTTCAATTATGTAATTCGAAAAATTTGCTTTTTCAATTTTCTTTTTTTCCGTTTTCAAGAACTTTACAGGCTACAATAGCTGGATCTTGATTCTTGTGCCTTGTTTACAGGTGCATTGCCTTTATGTTTGAAGCAATACATACAATATGTGTAAACTAATGAACGTTATTTGATGGTGTCTACATGTAGATGGAAAGCCCTACCAAAGAAAACCAAACCTCATCGCTATCATCTATGGTGGTACTGAAGTAATCCGAGGACAAAACAAAAACATCACGATGAATGCGTCACTTTCCTATGACCCGGTTGTTGGACTAGGTAACTACTCCAAGATGAACTTCACCTGGCATTTTGGTGAGATCAAAGGCAACTATTCTGGCCTACAAACAGCGGCGAGCGACTCATTCACAGGAATAAACCAGTCAAATGTTCATTATATTGGGAATGATTCTGGACTTGAAGTTACCTTTAATACTGCCTCTTCCGTGTTCCAGGACTTGACCACCTTAGTAGTTAAACTGGTGGTGGCAAAAGATTATCGCAGCTCAAGTGATCATCAAGTTATACACTTGGTAAAAGGGAATCCGCCTCAAATATCTCAACGGTATGAAAGTTGTTTCATTGTTTATCAACCCTGTCATTTGCCCCCTGGTCTTCAGTCTGTATTTGACCACCGGTCTGCAGTTTGCAGTCTGCAGTCTGCAGTCTGCAGTTTACACTGACCGCTCAAGGAACTATAATGTTGATTCTATTCTCTGCATTATTATATGGTACAGGTAGTGGAAGATGTCCAGCTGATAACACCACGACTTCACACCAAACAAAATAACTTAAGTGGCTATTAAGTCCAATCGGCGCATAGTTGGATAAATTAGCTATTCAAGAAATAAACACAATTGAATAATTAATAAAACATTAATTTATTAAAATGCCAGTACACCTGAGAGCATTGCATTAATTAACAGCACGTGCTTCAGAAGACACAAGAGACATACATAGGACGTTAGTAGATTTTTCAATTATTTTATTTATTTATTTATTTATTCATTCATATTTATTATTATTATTTTTTATTTTATTTTTTTTTTTTTTTAATTCTTCATGGGGTACTAGTGGCCCCAAACCAATGCCTGTTGTTCTTGAAGCAATTGATACCCTGCTTCACTTTAGTACTTTTAGTTATTGTTTCTTCCTTTCCTTGAAACTTCTTTTGCCACTAACCGACAAGGTTTTTGATACTAATGTTAGAATAGCATGACATCCGTGAGAAGAAAGAAACGATTATTAGCACACAGCCATGAAATAAACAAGTGCAGTTACTCAAATATTGTTTGTTTGTTTGTTTAAAATGACAGGTCTTTCCTCCTTCCTAGAATAAAAGCTGTTCAGAGGCATTTTTCATAATATAATATTTATTTTCATTTGATCTTCAGATGTACAATAAATTGTGAACCTAAAATCAGTCCATCAGTTAAACTAAGTATCCAGTCACAGTGCTATGGACCGCAGTGTTCTAAGATATCTGCTTACCAATGGATACTTTATAAACAATGCCTATCTGCCACAAATAATGACACTGTTTGGAGGAAAATACAAGATTTGCAACTTATCACAACTACATCCCTCGATTCTAGCAGTATTGTAATCAAAGAAGACTCCCTTGATGGCGGAAAGTACTACCGGCTGGCAGTGTTTGTTAAAACTACGGACGGTCAACAAGGAATGAGTGCTCACGATATCTCCACTGCATCACCACCTACAGAGGGAACGTGTTCCATCACTCCATCAAATGGTACTTCACTGAAGACTGTTTTTAACCTGAACTGTAGTGACTGGGAAAGTGACAGCACCCCTCTCTCTTACTTGTTTCAATATCAACTACAGAATGGTCTACATGGGCTGTTATACTATGGCTCTGGAAGTAGCGTTAACTCGTGGCTGCCATCTGGAAATCTGTCTTGGAATTATACTGTGAAGTTCAATGTCACAGTGACTGATAAAAATGGCGTGTCTGCTCCAACAGTTCATTTGTCTGTGCAGGTACAGTATATCCTTGATTATGTTAACTCTTGCGTCACATTACATGTATATTAAATAACATGTTGTCACTTTTAACAACCAATATTTTGTCACATTGCACATGAATATTTCTTTAGGTTGAACCATTTCCAGAGCTCTTGAGACCAGATCAAATCAGCAGACGTATAACAGCAAATGACAGCGAGTTTAATAATGCAATCAAAGATGGGGATATCAGCAAGGCAGAACAAATAGCAAATCCAGTCCTTCAAGCACTTTTAGAAGATACTACAATGGATTCAACCAAAAAACCCATGGTATTAATTAACTTTCATTTAATCGCTGTTTATCTAAATATGCATGTAGTTTGTTCTGCACCATAGGTTCAAAGTTATCATTTCATGTAGACTACCAGTAGTCCCTCTTTTGCTTAGTCCGTCGAACGTGACGCGAAAGAAAACCGCGAGAAAAAATGGCTGTATGAAATCCTGGGGGCAAGAAGCACTTCTCGACCCCAGGATTTCACGCGGCCATTTTTTCCTCGTGGTTTATTTACGGTCGCTCTCGATGGACTGAGCGGAAGAGGAACTACTCGTGGTCTACATATCATCAGATGAGCGTAAATTTAATTATGAGTTCAGTTCTCTTTCTAAAGTCTTGATCAATATGATTTCTTAAAACATAAGCAGGCGAATATTAACGTCAAAGGCCGACGTTTCGGCGTTATCGTGACACCATTCTCAAAGCAAAGTGAATAAATAATGCAAAGATTTGATTTCTTTACAGTCTCCAAAAATTAGGATAATAACAAAGGATCACAAGTTCTTCAAGTAAATACCTTTGCGCGAATCGAGTCCGTTTGCTCGTTTAGGGATGGTTTAAGTTTTCTTATAAAAAGCATCTTCTTAATTAGGCAATCAAATTTGTTAGAACATTTAGTAAGCACGTGAAATTGTTCTGAAAGACATGGAAGTACGTTCGAGTTATGTTCGCTCAAATAATGTTTACAAATTGACGACGATTTTTGTTTGTGTCCATCAACGCGTTCGTGGAGGTGGCCGCGAGTGTAACCAACATATCCTGCATCACACAGGTTACATTGAAATTTATAAACTAGGCGTATGTATTGTTGGTTAACAGTGGCTGGCTTGACTTCTCGAACTTAAAGGTCTTCGTTGAGTTTTCTGCTGATGAACACGGGCTGAATTGTGGTCTTAATTTTTGAGCTGAGGTCTGTGAGACGTTTCCTCACTACATTAACAGAGGCCCGATCTTTAATAATACTTTATTCAAATACAGAGTACAAAGAGTATTTGAAAAGGAGGACCATGAGGTTATCCCTGTTTAGGTCCCCTAACTAAAATTACAATCTAAAATTAAAAATTTTAAAATATCTATCACGTAAATAATCAACAATTTAAATTTAAATGGTATGATAACTCGGATGGCGGGTGCAGTCGTTTTGGTTGATGGAATGTGCTGCTGGTCTGACACTGTGGAATCTACGAATTGCTTGACAGCCAAATTGAATAAGTGCCTCAAGTACTTTTAAAAGCTTTAAGAATACGGTCTCAAGTCCATCGCATTCTTGTGAGAAGTACGACCAGTCGGAAGATATGTGGTAAGCTCGATCTAACATGGTGGTAATTAGACTACGCTTGTACCGATTATCCACGTGGCTCTGGTAGTGGAGTAAGAGGCCTATATTAGTTGGTTTTACGTAGACCTTGGTCTTGATTCTGGGAGCTAAGTTTAACAGTTCAACACTGATGAAAGGAAGCGAGGCATTCCTTTCCACCTCCATAGCAAAATTTACTGATGGGTGGCAGTGGTTTAGGGTGTCAATGCTTTCTGTGCATTTAAATCAGATTCAAACATTTTATACAGTTGTGAATATAAAATGCAACTAGTACATGCATTTAACCACTTAATTGGTTGATTATTTTTCTGTCCTCTCCTAAATTTGCTTTATATCAATGACCATGTTAGCATTTTAATTAAATTGTGAAGTGTTCTAATAAACATTTGAGTTCTTTCAACAAAGGAATCTCAGTTCATCGCGTTCAAACATGAGGAAATCAAAACTATATGATTTGCCAAAAACATAGCCTGCGTTCAGATGTCTACTTTACTTTTCTTTTCACGAGGGAAAAGTGAGGTCTATGAAGCGAGGCACGGTTCCTGAAACTTGCCGTTCTCTTTTCACTGTCGGTGAGGCAAAACAGAACCAACTCGCGGGAAAACAAATTCAACTCACCAAGGCAAAACAAAAGCAATTCACTGCAAAACAAAATCAACTTAACACGGAAAAAAAATCAATTCACGGCATAACAAAATCAATTTACGCAAAACTAAGTCAACTCACGGCAAAACAAATTCAGTTGACGGCAAAACAAAATCAATTCATGGCAAAACAAAATCAACTCACGGCAAAACAGAATCAACTCAGGTTCAAAGCTAAACAAAATCAACTCAGGCAAAACAATATCAATTCACAGCAAAACAAAATCAATTCACGGCAGAACAAAATCAATTCACGGCAAAACAAAATCAATTCACGGCAAAACAAAATCAACTCAGGCGAAACAGAATCAACTCACGGCAAAGCAAAATCAACTCACGGCACAATTTAGTCTAACAAACAAAATTTAGTCCATTATTCTGTAGTCCTTGATATTCACCTTTGAAAATTTTACTAAAACAATTATTCGCCTCAGGCTCAGTGAACATTGCTGAATATTCCCTGAGACGAATATTCCCTTAGACTTCGCCTTGGTGAATATTCACCAATGATCACTTCGCCTTCGGCGAATAATTGTTAAATAACATTACCCTTCCAAATATTGAAGTGCTTTCTAATTATTTATTGCGAGTCCTCGCACTGAGATAAAACGACCTTTTAGACATAGTCACGTGACTGATAACGGCATCACCAAGTTTGTGGAAAATATAACATATTTCATGAAAAGAGATATTTTCTCATAATGTGGTATTCTTCCGGACTTCAAACTCACAATTGAAGTTATATGACTGCACATTTTTCAGCTGCAAAAGATGATGGGAAGGTTCTTATTATAATTATAATATCATTTTTAATTATCATTATCATATCACGAGATATGCTTTAAGTCAAATTCTGAACAGTTATTTGTTTTTGGAATTTGCTGAAATGTCAGTACAGAAACTCATCTGGCATTGTTCTCCCTACAAATTCTATAAATTGCAGATTCAAGACTTCATCATTGAAAAGATTACCTCACTGCAAGTGAAAAGTCTTCCGGACCTTTTGCAAAGCTCCTCCATTATAGGGTCAGCTCTTCAGGAAACAGTGTCTCTCAAGTCACTAGTGAGCAACTTCAATTCAGTTCAATTCAATTTTGATTTAAACTCTCACAAAGATTAATTTTACAGAGGTGTCAGGAAAAGAATAGAATACATATAAATATATCATACAAATTACGTATAGAAGATGCTAAATAGCATTAATGAAATAATTTACAATTGTGATTAAAAAAATAAAGTGTTAAAGAGAGAAAGAAAAGGAGATAAAGGAAGACAAATAGTTTTAATACAAGGTTGACTCTGTGGAGTTTGAGACACCTAAATAGTTTATGGATCCAATCGAGTAGGTGCCCCAAAGTAACTAAATTTAGCAGAAGGAATACAGTGTTAAATAAACAATTTAGGTTAAAAGTATTTCTTCAAGATCTAACTAACAAAAAAAGAACTAATTACATTTCAACTTAAAAACTAATAATATTATTATAGCTGTCATTAAAGATGTGTCTATTATTCATTGTAGTGTAAGATACGACAGATGAATTTTACACGTTTGTCTTACGATGGAGTCACTTTGAGATGTTGAAACTTGACTTTGTCCCAAATGGGTAAATGTCCCGTATACAAACCTCTGCACTTTCAGAGCACACCAACGAGACGGGACATTTTATCCATTTGGGACAAAGTCACGTTTATTGATCGTGACCCTCACTGGTACACAAGAAGGGTCAAGGAAGCTATCCATATAAGACTTCATCCAAATAACATCAATAGAGATAGTGGAACCGAAATTCCTGAAGTATAGATACCTACAATCAAAAGGCACAACAGCCGCCCAATTGCAATGTGGACCTATGAGGAAACAGCGTCACAAAGTCGGAATAATAATGAGGATCGAAATGCACCAATAGCAGCGAACCAAGGTGTTGCAAATACCGACACGTAAACAATCGACCTCATCACCTGATGAAGACTAGCAGTATAGCAGTCGAAACGTCGCGATCAACATCTCAAAGTGACTCCATCGTGAGACAAACGAGTAAAATTCATCTGTCCTATTATCATAACTGTCAATTTTTTTTTATATAGTTTTACGAAATCTAAAAAATGGAGTAATTTGCTTGATAGTAATTGGTAGTGAATTCCAGAAGTTGGTACCAGTGTAATGAAGAGAGCGAATACCATATTGGGTAGTTCGAACTGATTTTATAAACAAATTTTCATTCAGTGACTGACGCAAAATAAATGTTGAGGGTATAGAAGGAGGATGCTGGGTTGCGGAGAGGGGAGATGATCAGAAAAGGGGATTCCCCTTTCCTGGTTTACCTATATATTTCTCCAATCTCACATCCTGAGGAATTTTACCTGGACCCTCGACATTTCACCCTGGACCCTCGACATTTTACCCTGGACCCTCGACATTTTACCCTGGACCCTCGGCATTTTACCCTGGACCCTCGACATTTTACCCTGGACCCTCGACATTTTAACCTGGACCATCGACATTTTACCCTGGACCCTCGACATTGTACCCTATATCTTCGACATTTTACCCTCTACCCTCGACATTTTACCCTCGAACCTCAACAGTTTACCCTCGACTCTTGACATTTTAGCTACAGCGAGCCTTGATAAGGTATTGTTGCCTCAGATTCAGCCAAGCAGATAAGAACTTATTTTGTTGCTGGCGACACTTTCTATTGATAGGGATCCTCATTGTCTGCTATTGATTCAATGACATCATTCTTATGGAACACTACTCAAGATAAAGATGTGGCAAAGGTACCGCTGGTCACCCAATCTGCAGAAAACTTAGGCTCCTGTCTTAACAGCTTGCTGAAGGCAGGAGCAGTCATTGCATCAGGAGATGTTGGGTCTGATCTTCGAGAAAAGGTTAATATTTGCCATTTTGTATTGTTAAGGGCGGTCAGTTGTTTCTTCATTGAAATAGACAAGGACACACTTTGATCTATAACTTCGACGATAATCCTGATTCCTTAACATTACCTAACTTGCAAAAATATTACACAACACTCGTTACAGTGGTAAAATTTTTCCCATGTTTGGCACTGGCTACATGTTTTCCCCCACATGACTCAGCTTACATGTTTTCCTATGCTTGGCACTGGTTACATGTTTTCCCACACATGACTCGCCTTCCACGTTTTCCTTTGTTTGGCACTGGTTACATGTTTTCCCACACATGACTCAGCTTACATGTTTCCCTATGTTTAGCGGTGGTTACATGTTTTCCCACACATGACTCAGCTTACATGTTTTCCTGTGCTTGGCGCTGGTTACATGTTTTCCCACACATGACTTGGCTGACATATTTTCACACACTTGGCACTGGCTATACACATGTTTATTCATTGCTTGGCTCTGAAGCAAGTGCAAAACATTTCCCGCCTTTGCAGTTGGTATATGTTTTGCACCTGGTCATGTTTTCCCAAGCTTGACGGCATCTACTTCAGTTTTTGGCTTTGCTTGGATTGATTCATTGGGGAAACTGTTGCTTTTCTTGTGATTGGTTGACCACATGTGAGTACTTTGGAGTTTCATTTATAAAACAGCTCTTTTTCGTTTTTGTTTTGTTTTGTTTTGTTTTTCAGGGTGAACGTTTAGTCAAGAGAACCATGAACATTATCCGCTTAGTTGGAGATGCAGTGCTGGCACTAAGAGTTCCGAATGAAGAAATGATAACGATTGAGACGACAGGACTGACCATGACCTTAGGTCGCCATAGCCCGGATAAACTTGTAGGATTAAATATTATAGAAAAAAATGCCAGATTTGTTTTACCGGCTGAAAAGAAAGCATTGGAGTCCAGCGGAATACAGGGAGAAAGTTTTGTGGATACTCAGGTATGGATATTGTATCAAGCAACAAATGATGATAGTCCTGAGGGAAACAAGTTTGTTTTCCTTTCAAACGTAACATTTCTGAAACGTGTGGTTAGAGATGTTTCCCTCGACTTCATCTCGAGAAACACTGAGAAACTTACTGTTCTGATCGTGACCGAAAATAAAGCGTACAGTTAGATAGTCACTAAACAAAACGTTTTTTGAGTAGCATCATGGCCTAGCACGTGGTCTTTAAATCTAGGTACATTTCTTTTGTATTGTAACAACGGATTTGATTGCTTTTCGGAAGCTATAGATCTCTTCCCTAATCTCCATCTGGGGCACCTTCTCTTTAACGTTATTAATGCCGGGCAGTTGATGAAAGTTTTTGTCCTTTTGCAGATGCTATCAATTCCATTCAATCCTTACACCTGGGACAGTACTAAGCAAAGAGTAAACTCTGATGTCTTAGCTCTGGACTTAAAAGATGACACACGCAAGCTGATCAAAGTATCAAATCTCTCAAACAACGTCACCATCGTTTCACCATTACAAAACCAGAAGGTCTCCTTCGAAAATTGGCAGTATTTCACCCAGAATGATAATCTACGTTTTCACGTGATTGATGTTGAGTACGAAAATACCCTGATAATGCTGGAAATCACACCTATTGAGGCAAATACAAATCTGTTTGTGTACTTACGATATGGTCAGCGGCCAACCAAGGAAGAGCATGACCTCAACGCCACTGTCTCGAAGAGCGAAAAGTGTGTTTGGTCACCAGGTGCGCATGGCAGAAAGGATGGCAAAACTAAATGTTCCCAGCTAACGAGTCCAATAGAAACTCTCGCCAAGCGATCAGGGAAGTACTTTCTTGGAGTGCAAGGCTATAACAAAAGTGGAACAAACTCTCACAAGAGGGCGAAAAGATCTTGTTTCGGAAATAGACGACAAAAGCGTTCATGTGTCGAGGTCAAAGATCCCCCTCTCACTTCCCCTCAGGGCAAAAATTTAACTGTGGTGCCAGTATACGATTCTAAATCGGATCAAAACTATACTCTGAGGGTAGCCCTTGGGAGCTGTGTCTTCTGGTCAGAGGAGAGGGAAAAGTGGATAACAGAGGGCTGTCGGGTGAGTGGTGTAAACGTTCTTCAGTCAGGTCTCATTTGTCATTTTCAGTTTTGCAATCTAGTGATGTTTAGAAGCCTCTACTTCTGAAATTCTGATATGAAAGAGTAATCCGCCGCAGCTGTCCAGGGCATATAATGGTTTGTGTAATTTGACGCAGGCTGTAGCATTCTAGTGCTTGTTTACGACAGATTTTCAACCCGTAATGAAGTGATTATTTCAAGGCTGTGGTGAAATTCTTTTTATGATGAAATTTTTAACAGACTGCCAGAGAAAAAAAATAATTGTGAGAGAACGTTTTACAAGCAGCGTGATCAGCTTTTGCTAGCCTGCGTACTACAAATGATAATGTGGAGAATTTTAAATGATTTAATTTAATCTCGTTTTTTTTTTCCGTTTATTTTTTACCAGGTTTTATCAGCAACATACAACCGATTTATCAATTGTTCCTGTAATCATCTGACTTCATTTGGAGGGGCTCTTTTGATTAAACCGAATCCCATTGATTTTGACAAGGTCTCAGTGGAGTTCAAGAAACTCGAAGAAACTGGAAACGTTGCAGTTATTGTGACGATCTCTGTAGTTCTCCTGTGCTATATTGTCGTGCTGCTTATCGTTAGAAAAGCGGATAAAAAGGAGGCCAGAAATGTAAGTATTGATGAGGATAATTTATTTCAATAGGGTGCATAATTACAGTCAAGGCTGTAGTCTTCCTTATGGCCCTATATATGAAACTAAATTATGACATGACTTATTACAGGAAGTTTAACCATATCGATTTATAAGTATTAATGTTGGGTTGAACTGTAAAATCCGCTGTTTTGAACATCTTACAAACTTGCCGGGTTCTACCCTGGAATCCAACGATTTCAATTCAACAAGTTTGGAATTCATACAAATGCAGCTTGTAAAAAAAGGTGTTGTAAATTTAAGCACAACGGGCTAGCAGAGGGCTCGAGGCTGCACCCTTGGAGAAACTTTTCGGTCTTTAATCCGATGCAGCTCAAACTTTGCAGTGATAGAACTTTCAATTTCAAACAATCGTATGGGTTTTTTTTTGTTATTATTTAAATAATTTTCCCCTGTTAAGATCCAAAATGTAATTAATTCGGATAGAACTCGTTAAGATAAAGTGAAATGCGAAAAACTTATTAAAAAAGACATGATAGATGCGAATGCAGCCATAATACTACTGGAAAAAAGACCAGAAAAAATTTTCAGGCTTTGCAAATCGGGGGAAATTCAAAGCTCCAAACTCTATATCTTCAAAAGGGATTATGCTTCTTCAAATAATATTTAACTTTCTGACGCACCCGCTGAAATGATCGAGCTGGTACATAAACAATTGTAGAGTCAAGTGATTTATGGAAGAAAAAAAAGTGGCAATTACAGTTGATTGATTGGTTGATAAAGAAACAAATTAAATTTAGCGGAACACCTCCTTACGGTCACCTCGTTAATACAGTCACGTCGTTATTACGGCCGTGTTGTTTTTTTGTCCTGGCAAAGCGCCCGTACATTTTCTCATAAGAAAACCCCGTCCATGCGGCCACCCTGTTAATACGGCCAACGGTCACGATCTGAAATCCCAACCTACAACCAACCAAATACGCATTTGTTTTTTGTTTGTTCTTTTTTTTTGTTTGTTTTGTTTTGTTTGGTTAAACAAAAGAAAAACTGCTGAGCGATTCTCTTGTTTGTTCAAACGCCTGTATTATGTCATTGACCTCTGTCGTTAACAAATCAAACACAATTTCTTTCACAAAGAGGTCACTTAAAATAGATCCCATTAATGCTGGGAAATTTTCATGGCCCGTTGGTGACCGTTTTCAGTTAACGGGGTTCCAGTTTATTCGTTATTATCATGATCTTACCCTGAGCCGTCAAAACTTCAGGTCTAGTATCTCACAGTACATTAATAATTGAAATCCACTTTGATTCTAGACTAGTCTGCCAGTGCATCTACCCTCCACAGCAAGCTGCTCACACATCTATCGGATAATCATTTCCACGGGCGTGTGGAGAAATTCAGGTACAACAGCTAAGGTTGCCATGGAGATATACGGTAGTGAAGGAAGCAGCGGAATTGTTCAGCTCAATTTAGACGAGCCTGGCGTGGATAATTTTCTCTTTGCTCGTGGAAACACGGATGTGTTTGTTCTTAATCTTAGTCAGTCTCTTGGCGCGATTCAGGCATTGCGAATTGGTCATGACAACTCTGGTGAGAGCCCTTCCTGGTTTCTAGAAGAAATAGTTGTTCTTGACGAACAGGTGAATCACGGTTGGACGTTTACCAGCAGCCAGTGGCTTGCTCTGGAGCGAGAAGACGGTCGAATTGAGCGAATCATTGAACAGGCGCCAAATGAGGGCACTTTTAGACACGAGATGCTAAAACGTTGGTGGAGAGGTCTGACTGAAACCCATCTTTGGGTTTCAGTTCTAGCGAAGCCGAGGAGAAGCCGCTTTACAAGAGTACAGCGGGCGTCGTGCTGCCTGTCAGTGCTGCTTACAGCCATGTTTGCTAACGCGATGTTCTATAAGTTGGAAGGCAAATCTGAGCAAGTGCTTCAAGTAGGACCCCTTAAATTCTCGTGGGCCCAAATCATTATCACTTTGAAAAGTGCACTTATCGTTGCACCCATAAACATTGTGACAGTATTCCTTTTTCAGAAAGGAGCAAGTGAGACTCTGTGTTGTCGTAAAGCGAGGTGGCTTACCTACCTGGCCTGGTTCTTCTTGTTTAGTTCTTGTGTTGTTTCTGCTTCGTTTACCATCTTCTACAGCTTGATTTGGGGAAAGAGCACCAGCGAGCAGTGGCTAGCCTCAGCACTTATATCACTGGGGCAGGATGTGACAATTACAGAACCTGCGAAAGTGTTATTTATTGCGACATTCCTCGCTGCCATTCTCAAATGGAAAAGGAGTAGATCTGAAGGACGCCAAAGCCATAAAGCAGCTAAACGTAGCCCCTCACAACAGCGACTGTGGAAAATGAAGCTATCTGAAATGGAAGACATGAGGAAACAACAGCTAAAGAAAAAGAACTTGTCGCTTCTTTACTTCGAGCTTGTCGTTTACGTCCTGTTCATCTTCCTGGTGATGGTCTTATGTTATGGCAACCGGAATAGTTACCAATATCACATGACAAAGTCCATCCGGGATGGGTTACCAAACTTCGAAAAGGTAAGTATTGTCAACAATGAAACAAGTCTGGGTTAACTCCAAAGTGAGTTATCATGTGGATTCGTTTGGTTTTTTTATCTCTTCATTGTTAATAGAGGGGAATAGTTATGAAGTCCGGCAAACATCAAAGGAGCAAACAAAGATGCCAAAATTTATGTTGGAAAGTCCACGACCGTGCACAATCTTTTGTTTTGCGTTCATACACTATGTATGAGTTACCAAATCAAAACATTTCTATTGGTTAGTTCCTCGGTCAGTAGCAAACAACTATTTTGTTTTGTGCACGGTCAAGGCCAAAAAAGAGAGCAAAACCATACAACAAAGATCTTTTTCGAGTTTCATAACCATTCCCCCCTATTAACTATGATTTGCTGAATTGCTCTGTTCAACATATTCTACCAAAATGTGCAGTGAGTACGAACAGTAGGCGTGATGTTTAAAACCAAAGCGAAATGTTATTCAATTAATTCAACTGAGTCAGAGCGGTTTTCACTTGAGCGTCGAAAAGTAAATTGGTTTTGTCGTATCATGCTACACGATTGGCTTAAAAACCTCGCGCCATTTTGTCAAGCATAACCAATCGTGACTCGCCCGCACACGTTTTCCTGCGCTTTGCGTCAGCTTCATGCATTTACTTCGATTATCGATTGGTTCATTGGTCTGTGTCCTATGTGACTGGCTTATAAGTGATTACTTTGGGTTTGGTTTTACGATATTCATTCGGAAACCGCTCTATGTTTTTAGAGAGGTTTTAAATTGAGCGTTAAAAAGTAACTGGCTATTTCGAATAGCGGAATTAATAGTGATAATTTTATTCTGGAATAAGGTCAGTCGAACGCACCCTGAGAATGAGTCCAACTTATTTCAGTGCTTAGAAAGTGGCGTCATAAGACATGCGGAATGGAAGCGATTTCGGCTTGGTCCATAATCTTGCGGCGGAAAAGGGAGCAAGGGAAATATTACTGCAGTATGGAACTCGCGTTAGTTCAATAACATTCATATATTCACCAGTCCATTTTCTCTTTCTCTTTTTTCTATGATAGGTTAATGATAACGAGAAGCTCTGGAGCTGGTTAAATGAGGCTTTTATCCCAGGTGTGTTTGCGGGCCGATGGTACAATGGCCAACAAGAGAATCAAACAGTGTACATTGGAGACAAGCACTCAATCCTTGTTGGGATGGCTCGAGCCCGCCAACTAAGAGTTAAACCGAGTAAGTTTTGGTCTCAAAGCTCAATGTTTTGCAATGGCAATAATCGCCACTTTAATTGTATCCGGAAGAAAGTCCATACAGAGGCTCAGGTAATGGCTAATCCATGGCGGTCTTAAAGGAGTTACGCCGGTCTCGGTTTGTACATCTTGACAAGTCTTGCCTAAATATTTTAAGTGCGTCATTTGTAATGCGTTTTAATCTTTTCAATCCTTTACCATCGTTGTTCCTTTACTGTTTATTATTATCTCTTTGGTGTTTCTCTACTTTAATAAGCTACTAGTATCCGGTTTCTTTCAACTTAAAGGTAATTTTGCGTGTGGCCAAAATTACTTAAAATACCGTGATTGAGCTACTTCAGTCACTATTTTGTGGGCTGAAGACAAATAAACAATAGCCTCCATTTGGCACGGAAATACCCTCGGATATTTGTCCTTGGACATTATCTGTTCCGAGAAGCGAACGGTCCTCTGAGAGTGTAGCTCGAGGAACACTGTGAGCTTTGAGGAATAGATAATGTCCACGGACAAACATCGGAGAATATTTTCGGGCCAAATGAAAGCTATTGTGTTTATTATCCTTCAAATATTTTTCGCAACACGCGCTGATTTGAAAATTGGGGAATATCACTCGGATATTCCCCAGTTTTTACTGGCACGAGTTATTCAGTCATGTGACGCGTTTAGACCAGTCGCGCGAGTGAAAATACTTGATGGATTATAAATATATCTTTTTAGATGTTTTGGTGGGTAGTATCGCTGTTTACTTTTTTCTCAGGCATCTGAGCGGGCAAGAATCCTAAATCTTCGAATTTGATTGGCTAATCATACGCACGTGACCGGTCCAGCTTTTTACGATACGGCCCACGGGCCGGATGTTTTCTTCGCTGCGTAAATTTCGCTCCTAAAAGTTAGCGGTAATCGTCAATCTTTTGCCTTTTTTACACATCCATCGACGATTAGTCAACGCAAGTTTATCTCTGTTCACTTTAAAATGGCAAGGAAAGTCACTGTAAGTAAATTCAATTCAGTGTTTTGAAGTTGTGAGAGTTTGCTTGGTTGTTTGTAGCTTGCCGCTGTAATGGCGCGTAATCCTGTGTTTCTCTCGCCGTAAAATTTATGTCAATTTCAGTCGAGTTTACATCTCTGATCGTTGCTGTATTTAGGAGAATTGCTGTGGAATACACTTCACGAATTTCCTTGCTTTCTGCCACTCAATTTACGGTAGAAAAGTCTGACAGAAATTGTTTTTGAAGTAAAACTTCAAACTTCGCACGAAATTTCACAGCGTAAAAACAATTTTGGAGAACTTTAGTGGTGAAATAAATGCAACTAGCATAAAGTAGTTCGAAAACAATCCGTTCTTCAATACATCTTTCTTTGCCTGTTATCTAAGATACTCGCTCGTTGCTGAGATTTTTTGCAAATCGTTAGTATACGGCGCGCAAGCCGATTCAATGCCAAGAGTTGCGTAAACAAACCCATTTGTAATCTGTAAAACCAATTTACTGCAGGAAAAAAGAAAAAACATGTTATTTGCCGGGTTAGGGTCGGTCTGTATGGTGAAAAACTGTGACCTCGGGCTTGAAAATTTTGAAGACCTCGGTCACAGTTTTTCACCATACGGACCGACCCTAAGCCGGCAAATAACACATATATATTTTTACGAGTTCTGCCGTATTTTGACTCGCCCTACGGGCTCGTCAAAATACAAACAACGAGTGAAAATATAAAGCGATACTACAAACCAAAACATCTTATAATAGAACTATTATTAAATTCGGTTTGTCGCGTTCACTATTGCTTTAACTAAAATTGTCCAAAAGCAAATGTACTTGTTTCTTCAACATGTTGTTGGACCCTTGACGAGTGAGAAAAGCAGTCTATGAGTTATATCTACTTGGACATTTGTCAAAGTAGGTTCATTCTGATTATAGCATTAGGTAGTATGTTCTGATTAACTACTTTGCAGTATAACAGAGCCTTCTTCAAGGCATGAACACCTATTTTCTAATAATGGCTTTGTAAACATTTCAGCATCCTGTAAAGTGGACTATATGACGAGAATATTTCCGGTGTGCTACGACGGATACGGTCTAGAAAATGAAGATAGAACCCCCTATAGTAAACCAACCTGGAAGCCCACCGACAAGTCTTCGAGTCACGAGGAGCTACTTCGACTTTGCCCGAAGCCCTGGCGATACCAGAATCCGGGGGAGAGTGAAACTGTGCCCAAGTGGGGACAATTCTCATTTTACCCTGGTGGAGGATTCGTAGCTGACTTAGGATACGAGAACGCAACAGGTTTTAGCATTATTAAGAATTTAAACACTAATGGCTGGCTGGACAGACAAACCAGAGCTGTTATTATGGAATTCTCAGCCTTCAACCCGTCAGTAAATGTTTTAGCTGTTGCAACGTATTTCTACGAAGTTGGGGCGTCAGGACACACGGCAACGTTCAAGAGAATTGATGTTCTCTCTTTGCCCTCCACTCAGACCGCCGCCAAACAGTTGTATATGATCTGTGTTCTTTTATTTATCATCTTCGTGCTTTGGTACCTTGGACGAGAGGGTTGCAAGCTCTACAAGCGGGGTTTCCGGTATTTTAAATCCTTCTGGAACTGGATAGAACTGTGTCAGGTGTTTTTCTCCGTGCTAGCTATTATTATGTATGTGGTACAATCGGAAAAAGTGTCTTCGGCCATCAGAAAATTACAAGAAAACGTGTATGGTCATGTGAGTTTCCAAGAAGCTCTGGTTTGGCGCGAGGTAGATAATGTCGTTCTTGGTTTGTTGGTGTTTGTGATCTCTGTGAAGCTCTTGCACCTGATAAGATTCAATAAACACGTTGCTGTGTTTTCCATAACATTGAAGAATAGTGCGAGACATCTCGCATCTTTCAGTGTTATTTTCCTAATTCTTTTCATTGCCTTCTTGCACTTTGGTATTCTGATTTTCGGAGCTGGATTTGAGCGCTATTCATCGTTTCTAAAAGGTAGTGTTTTCCAAGTAGAGTTGACTCTGGGTCGAGTGAAAGCAAGGCCAGTCAATCAGTTAGAGCTCACCAACAAAATGTTCGGAAGAATTTTCGCAGCCATGATTCTGCTGAGTACTACCATTTTGGCGATGAACTTCTTCATCGTCATACTGAACGACGCACTTGCAGAAGCAAAGAACACTGCAAAGGAAAGCCCACTTTACGACCCTGGCATGGACGAATGCAGCTGGAAGAAAACAAACCAACGCCATCAATTTTATGATAAGATAAGTAATGGTTTACGCCAGCGGAAACGCGAGGAAACGTTAGCCCGGTCAAGCATCAGGAAAAAAGCATCAGGAAATCCGAAGCAAAAGAACTCGAAAAAAAGGTCCTTCTTTGATCAAGGCAGTAATGTTATTGTATATCCGAAGCATACAAGGAATGAGCATCGCTGCCATCTTAATAAGACGGGAAAGAAAGTACGTTTCGCAGAGGATGTCACTAAGTCTCAACTGAGAAGATTACAGGCGACCAAGAAAGATCTATTCCAACGCTTGGACAGTATAGTCCAAGCATATTCCAGAGAGGCCGAGCAGGAAGAGAAATTTGAGTTGATTATGAATGAGATGGGTGTCCATAACTCTTTGGTTCCCATGGTACGTAAACGTTAGAGCTTTTTCGAATGAGTCATTTGAATATCACGAGCGACCAGTTAGCATTCCCGACATCACTGAATGAATGAAAAAAAAAATTTAACTGAGGCCATATTAAAATTTTCGTTTTACATAATGTGACCGACTGAAAACAAATTAATTCCTTTAAGAAACAAACAAAGTATGCTTTGTTAAAAAACATGATTTGTGTTTCTACTAGTTTGTCCAGGGTATGCATTTTAACTTTTCCATTGTTCTCCAGGAATTGTTCGACCTCACTAAGCGTTTAGCCGCATTTCTTTGTAAATAATTAAATTGATCCTAGTACGGACTGAAAAAAATGTAAAAACTTGACCAAATAACTGTGTAATTTCCAATCATGACAGCACTGCAGCTAACGACTACGTTGCTATTGACAACTGCCCTGTATTTCCAGCCTTATGGTTATTTTGAGGAAACGATACTTTTTAATTTTTCGCTTATTAGTTTAACTTATGTATAAATATTAGATACAAATAAAGTTGTTGTTGTAGTTAATTAAACCACATTTTGTGACGAACTACGATTTTGCCCAGTGGGCCGCCACAGCAGCCTTATTCGCATTTTTTTATTGTCTTCCAAAGAAACATCTAAGCAACACAAGTGTGAACATTTTTTGTTTGTTTTGAATCTTTCCCTTTTTGTTTCCTATTTAATCGATTGTTTCTTTGCTTTGCCAATTTTGGCTTTTTGTTTTGTTTTTCGTTCTGTTGGAAGATTATAAGGCGATTTTATGTCACAACCCACATTTGGCTTCAAAGGGAATGTTGTTGTATTCCTTGCTGTTGTTTTGTTGTTGTTGTTGTTGTTGTTGTTGTTGCTGTTGTTGTTGTTATTTGGCTCTGACCGATCTAGTGTGCTTCAGAAAATTTTGTTAACATTTCCCTTAACGACAAATAATTTTTTCAGGATCTTCTGAAAACAACGAAGCCTCCTAAGGATTATGCGCTGAACGTTTCTGAACTGTGAGTTACATCACATTCATTTATCCTAGTAACTTAAAATTTATACGAGCTCGCGCGATTGGATGATTCAACGCGTTTTTCTTTTGGCCCGCTTAATGAACTCTCGTTTACGCAGTAAACTAAGACATCTTTATGGCCATTTTCCGCGGCTAACATGAACACGGAACGCCCACAATCTGTAACAGCATCAATATCGGCGCCATGTTGTTCGAGAAGTCTCAAAATAGCCCTTTTTACAGTTCCCGGCGCCACCTTGGAATAGCAACCGCGCAAACACCACATCGAGGCTAACGTTGACGCGGGAAACACAAACAAGGAGAAATCACAGCTGTTTTGCTCGCGCGTTTCTCTCTGTAGCTATTAATTTTCTTCGATCAAAATGGTCATAAAGTACAAAGACAAGGAAATTACGACCCTCCAGGATATACAAAAACTCTCAGTGAAAGATCTGAGGGATATTTTGAAGAGTAATTCGGAAAGAGCCGGCGGAATAAAGGCGGCCTGTGTACGCTGAAAGTGTACGCTTTGCTTATGCGCAACGTGACAACGCCGGCTGATAACGCCCAGGAAAGTGTGGAAATCACTGGCGACTTCAAATACGACGAAATCCTAAGACAAATCTCCGCTCTTGGATGGTCTACTGACTTGCGTCAGCTTCCAGAACTGAACTTTATTCAGCTGTACGATTACCTTGTCGTGTCTACACGCAAGTATCGCCACATTGTGCTAAAAGGAGCAAACTACAAGAAGCTGAAAAGTTACCAATTTTTCTTCGAAGGCAACGTTAAACGGCTGGAAAGCAAAGCTTATCAAGGCAAGACCTATGTTAAGGCCAGCGTTCTTCCTTCAATGAAGAAGAATCCGTATAGAGTTTTAGTGGAGTTCTCACCTCAGTGTGACATTTTGCGAGCAGCGTGCACGTGTCCGGCTGGACTTGGCAGACTCGGCAAAGACAAATGCAACCACGTAGGAGGCGTACTGTTTGCTATCGAAGACTTCACAAGGAGAGGATTGCAAAAACACGCTGAACCATTGTCCTGCACGTCACGGCTGTCTGTATGGGTTGTGCCGCGCAACCAAAGTGTCGCAACAAAGCCACTAGACCAGGTCTTGATTAGAAAGATACGATTCGGCAAGAAAAACATTCGTCTGCAACCCAAGATCATAAAATTTGACACAAGAGCGCCAAATCAGCGAACAAGGGAGGAAGAGAGTTTCAAAATCTTCAGTGAAAGTCTTCAGAATTGTCTCCCTGCTAGCTCATTCTTCTTGTTTCACGACATCAAGTCAAACTGTCTAGAGGCGTCTGACCCCGAAGAGCAAGAGGAGGAGCCAGAGGGTGTGCCCTTTACAGATAGTGACGATATAGCTACCAAGCACTTTAAAGCTATTGTTGATGAACACATCTCTCACTTAACTATCACCCAGGAAGAGATCCAGGAAACAGAAAGATTGACACGTGGACAAAACCAAAACAATCTTTGGTTTGAAAAAAGGAAAACTCTCTTGACAGCCTCAAATTCTGGAAAGCCTGCCAAGACTAAAGTGGAACCCTCAAATAAAGTAAAATCAATTCTCTATTCAAACTTCACAACAGATGCTGTTCAATATGGCATTGAAAGTGAACCAAAGGCAGTGAACTTATATATTAGGGAAATGCGAACAGCTGGGATTGATGTCACAGTTGAGGAAGTTGGGCTACTGGTGTCTAAGGACAAACCATACCTAGGAGCCAGCATAGACAGAATTGTCACCTTCAAGCACACACAAGAAAAATGGGGAATGGAAATTAAATCCCCCTAAAGCAAAGCTGGCATAACTATTGAAGAGGCATGCAAAAATAAAGCCTTTTTTCTGGAGAAACTTTCTGATGGAACTGTAAGGCTTAAAAGAAATCATGACTACTATATTCAAATTCAAGGGTAGCTCTACTGTTCTAACTTGGATCTGAAAGGTATTATTCTCACAGTGTACTTTGGAGAGGACAGGCCACTATTTCTTGAGAAGCTAAGATTTGCTTAGACAATACTTGGTCCAGTGACTTTCTGCCCAAGATTGACTTCTTCTACAGAAGGGCACTTTTCCCTGGGCTTCTTACCAAGCGAGTACAACAGGGAAAGATTTTCTACCTCCATGGCGGCTGGCTGGCCTATGGCCAATATCACTGCACAAGGGCTGGCTTGAAAATGAAATTTCAGAGACAAGCATAAGCTAAAGTTTGATGTATTACTGGGCAGTAAATTTAGTAATTTATTATTATCATCATTACTATTTCATTTATGTAAAAACGCAAAGTCAATGTTACCCAAAAATACATTTATGATGTAAATACATGGCAGTGCAGGGACGAATTTGCACTTGCACTGTCTCTCTGTTATTCTCTATCTGTATTTTCACAGAATACAGTTGAACTAAGTTGAAAGTAGGATTATTTTAAATTTCCCATGGTGGGTGACATCAGGTTATAATTATTGATTTTTTTGGCTTTTATGCATGAATAAACCCATTTACTAATACTCACTCCCTATGCATTCTCCCAAGGGGGAAATGTACCTGGGCGAGAAGGGCAGAGAGGGGGGGGGGGGGGAGGGAGTTACAAAGACAAAAAAGAAAGAAATGTAGAGGGGTGGGGGTGTTGATGTTTTTCTTGGAACTACAATTAAATTTTACACAATTAGATTATTATTATTATTATTATTATTATTATTATTAAGTAAGAACTACATGTTGTAATTTGTTATCAGCTGATGATTTGACAGTGTGTTCAAATAAATATTAACCTTCTATTCATCCACTGTACACTGCCACAACATTGAATTGATGCTTACCATCCTTCTTAAATTCTGTTTTGATTAATAATGGTAAAAGGACTTTGTGTCAGCCAATTCTGTCTGTAATCATACTGTTACTTGTGACTTAAACAAAGTTAATCAGACTTTTGCTATGCTACCGTCTGTATGATTACAGACAAAACTGCACTTCACTTAGACAATTACCATTATTAGCCGAAGCTATAACAAAATTCTTCAATCTGGATAGTCACAATACAAACTAGGAATTTGGTTTGGCAGGTTGTAGTAAAGGAGGAAGAAACTTTGTTAATAGCCCACATACTGTTACAATCTGTGTCGCATATGGGCTTAATGTGTTTGGGAGGTTACCGTCTAAAATATGGTAAGTTTTAATTCTATCAATTGCCCGCTCCACATGTATTCGCACAGAGGCAATGGTCATAGTTTCTTCTGTCTCAACCGCAGTCATTTCATCCCGTTCTCCTAAAAATGGTGGCATATTTACGGTGACACCATCAGGCACAATGTCCTTTATGTCAAAGCCACGGTCAACCGTAACATTGTTACCACTGTCTAATAAATCAGGCTCTCCACTTTCGCGGGTAATTTGTTTATCTGATACACGTCCACCCCAGAGGTCAGAAAGAAACGTGACTTGGCCATTTGGCGTAACTCCAACAAGAAGCTTCCAAGTATTATGGTGTTTATAATCGGACCATGTTTCAGACTGTGCGAGCATTGCAGACGGCCGCTGAATAAAAATCTCGGTACAGTCCAAAATGATTCTGGTCGTAGAAAATTCTGCAAACTCTGCCGGCATGTTTTTGCGTACCAACTCTTGGGTAGGGAAAGGGAAAATACTCTGAAGCTCAAAGTACAACAGATTTATCCAGGTAATACAAATTCTTGAAACAAGGCTGATGCTTATACCAAATCTGTCAGCCAGATCCTGAACAAATAGGCCAGCCTTCAGTCGCATTAATACTAACAGAAATTCATCGAGAAATGTTAATTTCCTGGAGGATCCAGGCTTTTTCCGATTTTCATCTTCTTGATAAGGCTGACTCTCTTTCACAAACTGCTCTCCTTTCCAGTACTGCATCTTCCCCAGTTTTGGCTCAATAAACTTATAGAAACTGATCAGTGACTGATATGATAGAAAGCCAGTATAAAATAAAATCGCTGAATCATCATCCTTTATTTTGTCTAGGGAAAATTGCCGCCCTAGCAAAAGCTCATTTTCATTTTTCACTTTGGTCAACTCTTCTTCACAATCACTTAGCTTTAGTTCCAATAATGTGATCTTCTGCTGCAACTCTGTAATAATATCAACATCAGGGGATCCTGCTGATTCCAGATTATCAGTACATGAGGTTGAACCTTGTTCAGTGGCTGCTGAAACTGTTTCAAGTGGTACATGCATATTGAGTGACCCTTCCATGGAATCACATCCATTTCCTCTGTAGAAACAGTTCTGCTTTGCATTCGTTTAGCAGGAGCTTTTCGTGAAGTTTTCTGTGAAGTCCATTCAAACTGGGATGGCTCGGCACCTTAAAATAAAAATAAAGGCTATCATCAAAAATAAAAACCTGTAAAAATAATGACAATATAAATGATACAGTGCCGATGAACTCAGTGAAAGGATAATTTCAATTATGAATAATATCAACTATAATAATTGGCTTCAGTTTATTTACAGGAAACATTCATACATTGAAGGTACAACAAACAGCCCAGTTTATATTCACTGCTATACAATACTGTAACTTTAAAACTATAATATTTCAGGATCTTTCATGTGAACAGTAAATATCATTATTCAAAAGCTTTACACAGTCTTCTCGTCAAATTAAACTTTGCAAAGACAAGTATGAATGAAAAAATTAAGCCAAATGTAGGAGTAATGGTATATGATATTTTGTTATGGGCTTGCATGTATTTTATTACAAACCTGTCTTTAAGTAACAGCGGCCACCCAGTTTTCGTAAAATGTCTTCTTGTCGAAAATGTTCTGAGCAAACTACAGTTGCACCAGTCACCTTAAACCCGTCCTTTCCATGCTGCCTCTTTATAAGGTTGCACCATCGATTTCTGCGCTTAGGGTCAGTTGGAAACTGGAAGAAATGATGACCTGCGCATAGGCCTCTGTCATCATAATAGCTGTTGTTGCAGCCAAACACAGCGCAATTTTTTCCTCTTTTCTTCTTCGAAGTCGACGGAGGAGTATCTAGGTTATTATTTGCGTTGTTCATTATCCAAAAAACTTCGAACACACGCGAACGAAAGCCAATAAAAGCGAAGAAAGGCGTCGTTTCCTGTACAAATTACACCAAATGCAACATACGACACAACGTTAGCCTCGATGTGGTGTTTGCGCGGTTGCTATTCCAAGATGGCGCTGGGAACTGTGAAAAGGGCTATTACCATAACCATTTTGCGCGGCGTAATGTACAGGTGTTATTCCACCCTGATTATTTCCCAACTCATCAAACGCTCTGTCTCTTATGACTCGTGTTTTCGAATTTAAGCAGCTACGGTTCTGACGTAGAAACAGAACTTTCTCAGTCCCGCCTGTCGCCGCAGCGTGATGAATTGGAAATCGGTTTTTCCAGTCTTTAATATCAATATCTGCTTGTAGTTCTTGAAACAGCAGCTCGAGCACCTAGCGCGAGTTACACCGCGCCGCATGATGCACACCATGTTGGCCGTCGTTGCCGTTACCTACGCATCTCGCGGTACTCTAAAGTCAATTAATTTGTTTATCACTGTCAAAACTATCGCAAAACTAAATCCGGAACACAGCGATAAATTTGAAATAAAAATTTAAAAAATTAGCCGTCGTGGTTTACGATCTCAAGACAACGCAAAATTTGGTCATTTCACGTTGTTGTCTTGCAGAGGACGGCAGAGAAATGTACCAAGAATTATAACGCACGTGCACAGCCATTGTACTGCTCGTTAAGAGTGAATGCCTATAAAAATGGACCTAAATCGCCTATCAATGGCACAAGTCGAAAAATTGATTTCGCTTGTATTTTGTCCATAGATAGGTCCTAGTAAGAATAGAAACGGACCATAGTTAGTTTCTGCTGATACAGCTTTCTTTGGTAGAAATACGCCAAAAACGATTTCGACCCGATTGGGCTCAAAATCTACGTCCGGTTTTGCTGAATTTTCCGAATATTTGATTGCTTCGCGCTCCGCAGAACAGCTACTTGACAATCTTTCAATGGATTTATATTAAGTTCAGGTCTTCGTGGTATGACTGAGCGAAAAATAAAATAAATCAAAGTTAGTTTTGAGCCCGAAAAGAGATCAAACTGACACGCAAAATTGTACAGTGTGTCGCAAGAGAATTATTGCGTGAAAACATCGCCATATTTTTCTATGGGCTATAACTTTAAATACCATAAAAACACTTTCTACGGGTTAAATAAACACCCACCTGTTAGGATATCAAAAAATATCTCTGGGCAAATGGTTTCAAGTCGCCCGCCTTGGTCTGTGTTTCTCATAGATTTTGCCCAAAATCCGCCGTTGGAATGTAAGTAATTGCGTGACGCGGATAGCCACTCTCGAGTAATATATTCGTTTCCAGCAATCCGATGAAAGCAATTTTTGAAACGTTGTGTGGATAAAATAATGGAAAATGTTTTTTTGTTGTTGTTGTTGTTGTTTTTGTTTAAGTTAGTATAAATATATATGTTTTTTCATTTGCATTGCGACACCCACGACATCCATGATAAAGAACGTTACTACAGTACTCCGGGAAATGATTTTAACACTTGTTTATTTTATTGATTTCACTGATAACTTACAACACAGTGGCAGTTTTAGAGATACACTTAACCAATCCTCTATGCTTTATGGCAATTGAATCATTGACTGACAAATAAAGTCAAGTGGAAATACCATAATTTCTATAGACTACTAACTGCGTGATGGCATCTCAGCTCTTCTAGCTGTGTAGAAAATTTGTACCTACACAATATGCTCGAACTCAGCTAGAAAACCCGGAATTTCTTGAATTGAATTAGCCGAGGAAGAAATTGCGTTTAAGTTTCAATCATACTGGGAAAAAAATCCATCTTTTCTACTTTGGTTGTTTGATCAATTAACTGAAATTTGCAGATCAAAACACTGGTAGACAAATAAACATTACAGTGGTCGATCTAGGACTAGGTTTACACTAAAGGAGTTCCCGGATTCATCAATTTTAGAGTATTCGGATTAGTAGGGGTTTACAGTGAAAGGATATTCGGATTCTTAACCGTTTATACACGACGATAACTCCGGGAACATTCATGATGGAATGGTTAACAAGCAGTTTGTTGCCTCGACAACGAGAAACAAAATGCCTCCGAAAATAAGGCTAGGGGTAGGTTGAGACAGTCTGAAGTTTTCTTTCAACTCGCTGACCACGGTACTGTTGTCTATCATGTCAGGTCCCTCCAGGTATTTATTTAGGGTTTAGGGTCGAAAACCGTCGAGGTTTTCGATCGTGCCATCGTCGTCATCTGCGCAGTAAAGCATAAATTGGGTTTCTGAGGAGTATGGCATTACCCATTATAAAAGTGATTACCTACACCTGAAACAGCATGAGGTAATCACCCAGCGACCGCCATCAAATGGCCATCAATGTGCCTACGACTCGACTACGACTGGATCATGTAATCCGCCATTTTCGTTCCACCGCAAACTCAAAAGATCACAGGCGGAAAAATATCTGGATTCGAGAGAAAATCGTTCACACGACAAAACTCTCCGGATTCAAAAGTTTTCGGATTCAAAGTTCCCACTTTAAATTCCGGATTCAAAATCTTCGGAAACACGACCAAACCGGGGAGTTTTTATTTCGGTTTCGTCCACTTTTGTGTAAACGGCAAAATCAATCCAGCACTAAAACGTTCCGGATTCATCACGAATCCGGAACAATTTCCTGTAGTGTAAACCTACAATCCTGGCCATAAGTTGTTGGGACACCTCCCCTTTTTGCGCGCTAAAACCCACGATTTCAACTACGTCCTTAACGTTTTAGAACAAAAGATGAATAGAAGCAAGAACAATTGACCCCCCCTCTCCCCTAGCAATGTTTGATGAAAATGAAGCTATTCTGAAGACTAGATCGGATGTGGGAAAAAAGGAAAAAGGGACAATAGAAAGTGGTTAGACAGTTGTGTTGGAACCAAACGTGATTGCTGAACAATCGCTATTATTGGAATAAGACGTGAATATCTATCTTATCGTCTCTTTAGTTCGAGAATACTGTTCTAGGAGGCGAACAATTCTTGAAACGTGGCTTTTCTGAAGCTATTGTCAAGGATTTTTTTTCTTCAAGATTTTTATTAACATTGACAGGGGGGAGAGGGGTAGGCGGGCTTGCGCGGTTTTGGTCTTAAAAGAGGCTGCCTGTGAAGTCATCTGCCGTAACTGTCCCAACACTTTTGACCAGGATTGTAGTCTTAAATGAACAGCGAACATCCATCTTGTTTTGTTCGCGGAAGTCGGTCACAGAGGAGCGAATTTCAATGAAATATATATATAATTTGATTAAGCAATTAGCCAAAAATAGGTTGGCCGCCAAAACAGTTTAGGGTTTAGCCTAACTCTAACCTTAAGTTTTAAGGCTGAAGGAAAAAAAAAGGAAAAAGCATTGAGCATTTCAGTTGTTTGAAACAGAAACATTCTCCCACAATGAACTATGTATAGTACGTGGGTAACCAGGAAAGCAATCCGTCCAGCACAGTAATTGTTCAAATTAACAGCTTACCGAGACACTCGCACTGTCGATGCCTCTTATTTATGACTTTTAGGGTTTGTTTACTTTACTTTTTCCGACTTTTTAGCAGGAGAAAAAGCACTGAATGTGCTGGCACAAATAAAAAGGTTTAACCGAAAATCGATCCGTCGAAATCAACAAATACAAATTTAATCACTGTAGCGTTCCTTCAGATCACGTAAGGCTACAAACCAACAATATCAACTTGTCATTACGCTTAACAAATGAACTTAGAACGATTTTCTTTCTAGAACTCGTTCTTGTAATTAAAATGATCAAAGAAAGAACGACAGCCTAAAACGTGGGGGTGGACAGGGGGGTCAGAACCTCCCGCCTCCCGTACCCTGCTCTTCCGCTTCTATATAATAATAACTAATTATATTATAATAATCCACTTTATATATCAAGGGTAGCACCGAACAGTAGTAACTGAAAAAACAGTGGCCCTCGTATAAATATTTCCAGAATAAAAAGATGAACTATTAAAAATTAAATAACATAGAATCATTATTATTATTATTATTATTATCATTATTAACATATCAGGAAATATGCTTTAAGTCAAATGCTGAACAATTATTTGTTTCTGGAATGTGCTGAAAAAATGTCCGTACAGAAACTCATCTGCCAATGTTCTCCCTACAATTTCTATAAATTGCAGATTCAAGACTTCATCATCGAAAAGATTGTCTCACTGCAAGTGAAAAGTCTTCCAGACCTTTTGCAAAGTTCCTCCATTATAGGGTCTGCTATTCAGCAAACAGAAACAGTGTCTGACACATCACTGGTGAGCAAAATAAATGTTGAGGGAGGGTATAGCAGGAGGATGCCGGGTTATGGTAAGGGGAGATGAACAGAAAAGAAGATTCCCCTTTCCTGGTTTCTCTAAATATTTCAATCTCCAATATCTCACCTTGAGGAATAGTGCATGAGAATGCTTTAAGATCGAGCTTATTTCCCTCTGTTCTAACTAAATAATAATATTTATAGATGTTTTATCAATGCCATCCATGAATGTCCATTAATTCCAAGAAACATTTACTTTGACTGTTAAATGCGCCAGCTGGGTTGTTTCTGGCGTTTAGCTATCCAGTTAAACAGTGGCATAAGCTCTAAAACATTATCCCATAAACGCTATACCATCATTTCAACTATACATTCAATGTTTCTTAGCAATGGCCCTGATGACAACTACGATTTGGGTCGTCACGTCCCACTTGATGCGCTTACATAATCATTAAGTTTTGATCAATGTCTCGAATTGCGAGTTTGGGACGTCTGTAAAGAGAATCATACTCCGATATCAAGTCAGGCATGTGTAGCCATTGTTAGTTACAACAGGCTGTGAAAAGCATGTGTAGCCATTGTTAGCTACAACAGGCTGTGAAAAGCTATTGTAGCCCCAGATTCAGCCGAGCAGATAACAGCTTATTCTGTTGCTGATTACACTTTATTTGATAGGAATCCTCATTGTCAGCTATTGATTCAATGGCATCATTCTTATGGAACACTACTCAAGCAAAAGATGTGGTCAAGATATCGCTGGTCACCCAATCTGCAGAAAACTTAGGGTTCTGTCTTAACAGCTTGCTGAAGGCAGGAGCAGTCATTGCATCAGGAGATGTTGGTTCTGATCTTCAAGAAAAGGTTAATATTTGCCGTCTTGTATTATTAACGGCTGTCAATTGTTTCTTCATTGAAATGCACAAGGACATACTTTGATCTATAACTTCGACGATAATTACCTAACTTGTATTTGTCAGTAATAATTAAGTGACAAATTCTTACACTAACACTCCTTACATGCGCAGTGGTTAAATTTTTCCCAACCTTGGCACTGGTTACATATTTTCCCACACATGACTCGCCTTACATGTTTTCCTATGCTTGGTGCTGGTCACATGTTTTCCCACATGACTCGGCTTTCATGTTTTCCCACGCTTGACACTGGTTACATGTTTCCCCACACGACTCGCCTTACATGTTTTCCTATGCTTGGCACTGGTTACCTGTTTTCTTAAACATGACTCGCCTTACATATTTTCCCATGCTTGGCACTGGTCACATGTTTTCCCACACATGGTTCGCCTTACATGTTTCCCAAGCTTGGCACTAGTTACATGTTTCCCCACACGACTCGCTTTACATGTTTTCCTACACTTGACACTGGTTACATGTTTTCCCAAACATGACTCGCCTTACATGTTTTCCTATGCTTGGCACTGGTTACATGTTTTCCCACAGATGACTTGGCTCAATTATTTTCACACACTTGGCACTGGCTATACACATGTTTATTCATTGCTTGGCTCTGAAGCAAGTGCCAAGCATTTCCCATCTTTCCACTCGTTATATGTTTTGCAGCTGGTCACATGTTTTCCCAAGCTTGACAGCACCTGCTTCAGTTTTTTGGCTTTGCTTGGATTGATTCACTGTGTAAATTGTTGCTTTCCTTGTGATTGGTTGACCACATGTGAGTACTTTGGAGCTTGATTTATAAAACAACTCTTTTGTTGTGTTTTTTTAGGGTAGACAATTAGTCATGAGATCCATGAAGATCCTCAGCTTAGTTGGAGATGCAGTGCTGGCCCTAAGAGTTCCAGATGAAGAAATGATATCGATTGAGACAACAGGACTGACCTTGACCTTACGCCGCCATAGCCCGGATAAACTTGTAGGGTTAATAATTGAAGAAAAAGATACCAGATTTGTCTTGCCGGCTGGAGAGAAAGCATTGGAGTCCAGCGGAATACAAGGAGCAAGTTTTGTGGACACTCAGGTATGCATATTGTATCAAGCACCAGATAATGACCGTCCTAAGGGAAACAAGCTTTACTTAATCCTGACATTTCTGAAAAGCGTGGTTACGCTTGAGATGTTTCCCTCGACTACATCTCAAGAAACACTGAGAAACTTATTGTTCCCTTCGTGACCGGAAATAAAGCGTACAATATCCACAGTGATAAGTTATTATTAAATTATTGTCAAATTATTAGTAGTAGTACTTCATGGAGTTTCAGAAAGTCACTAAGCAGAATGTTTTTTGAGTAGCACCATGGCCTTACACGTGGTGTTTAAATCTAGGTACATTTCTTTTTTATTGTAATGACAGATTTGACTCCTTATTAAAAGCTCTAGATCTCTTTCCTAATTTCCATGACAACAACAAGCTTTGTTTGCCCTCGGACTGAGAAAAATGTTTTTACAAGGTTTTATATTAATAGAGTTATGGACCAGGCTACTTGAAATAACTAAAGAATTAAAAAAGGATAGGCAGCTAGGTCTACAAATGTTATTCAAGTTTGCCATACATCAGTTAAACACAAGTTAGTATTTTATATTTTATATTTTATGTGTTAGTGTCCCCAGTTAGCTATTTTTAGCTGAATATCTCCGACGCGTTGGTTAAGTCTATGTATGTATGCGTGTATGCATGTGTGCGTGTATGTGTGTGTGTATGTATGTATGTGCCTACGTACGTATATATGTATGTAAACACGATGTCTCATATGGGACACCCTTTAAGAGTGTGTCCATCAGAAAACTAGGCAGGAGGTGATACAGCTCAAATCACCTATATTTCCTTCAAACTTGGCACAAATGTGGGGTTTGGTGAGTGAATTATTGTGGCAAAAAACGTACGTCAAAATATTTTATTCCCTTCAAGTTAGGGGGACCCCGCGCAAAAATGGCCATTTGACACTAATTTATGCATATTTAATTCGCCATCTTGGTTTAGTATTTCTACAACAAGAAAAACCATGTGAAAAGGAAATCCACTGGATCATGTTCACTGTACAACAATCAGTCTAAGAGCACAGATATTCATTTCAACTGGGCAATTTGATTTCTCTCCATGGCTTCATCTTAAGTAAGGTGCATATTTCGTAGTGTTGTGAATAGCCTTTAATTGATGGCAAATATCTGCCATGGGCAAAACCAGAAGCATATCACTTAGAATAGGTGATATGCTTCTGGCAAAACCAAATACACATTATTCTAACCTGGATAGTGAGAGTAATCAATAAAGTTCTCAAAAAGCCATAAAATGTTTGGGGACTTCAAGATTTTTTTCTGTGCTGGCGTACTGTTTACATAGAAATTTACGATTTCTGGCCATTTCATGAACATCCACTAAAACACAAAAGCCATTTCTCTGTCTTAACCTAACTCGAAATCAACAAGAAATATCAAGCTAAGCATTTTCCTATCGATTACGAGTAAAAATTCGGCGAAAAGAAGCGCTGGGGACACTTCTTTCAAATATTTCGTAACTTTACAACAAAATGTATCTTAAGGCATTCTAACGATATCGATATAAATACTGCAGCAGAAGATTCAACGCACGAGCTCCCTCAAATTATGTTTTCAAATGTAAAATAGAATGGAAACAAGAAATAACTTCTACATACATGTCACTTAGACGCGATTTTGGGCTCTCTTTAACTCTTGGATCGCGAAATTGTCATCAATACATGTACGGTTGCTTCGACCCGGCGAGTTTTAAGGTGGCTCCCTATAGTTTTACGATCGCGCGAGCGCTGAGGAAGTAATCTGCGCGCGCTCAAAGGTAAACGTCAGTGTTTTTCGATATTTTATTACGTCAACATGAGCACGAAAAGAAAAATTGACAGTGAATTTTTCTCGCGTTTCCTTCGGTGAAATTCCGTAAAATTTGGCAGATTGGTAGCAAACATTTTACTTTAGTCGGAGCTCGTTTTTCAGGGAAATCTATAAGGCCACATTTTTTGCAGTGGTAAAAGACATAATTTGAAAATATCGAAGAAACTGCCTTTACAAACCCTACTTTTTTCGTGTTTAAAATTTGTATCCCGCTGTAGGCGATGTGATGTAAAGATTTTGGAAGATTTCACCGAAGGAAATTCATGAAAATCACAAATAAAGCCATAAAAACAGTCAAAAACACCTTTGTTTGGGCATCTATAATTTAAGACTAAATCCCAAAATTTTAACAGAGATGATAGGAAAACACTATTTAATCATTGCTTATTACATGTAATAAGTTTGAGAGGACTAGGTGTGAAAGCGAATGTAAAGACAGCATTCAAAACATAACACTTGCGCGCGCAACGCCATAAATGATTACCCTATGGAGCCACCTTAAAGAGAATATCCATCGCCATTCCGCTTTCATGGTCACAGATGCTAGTAACTTGTCGGCATCGCTACTCAAAAGACCGCTCAAAATCCACAGACAGCCATCACTGCTGCTATAACAAAACAGCCCGCCGCACACGACCACTCCACCACTCCGCCATTTTTGACGACGTTGAGCCGACGATATTACGCCATTACCGGTATTGAAAAGTAAGCGGTTCAGTAGGTAGTTCATGTATGGTAATACAAATTTTACCGCATAATATCGTCAAAGATGGCGGCATGTTTTGTGGTGGCGTTTGAAAGAAATCTATATGTTACAGCAGTAGTGATGGCTCTCCCTGTATTTTGAACGGCGTTTGAGTAGCTATCTCGACAACCTGTTGACTTCTCTGGCGATGAAAGGGGGATGGTAAGGGATATTTTTCTGTTAAAACGTGCGTCGAAGTCAACGGAATATGGACTGAACATTTTAAAAGGGCATCAAAATCCAAGAATCAAAGAGAGGGCAAAATCGCGTCTAAGTGACCTGTATGAAGTAGTTATTTCTTGTTTCCATTCTATTTTACACCTGAAAGTGTAAGTTGAGGGAACTTGTGAGTTGAATCTTCTGCTGCGGTATTCATATCCATAGGCGTACAAGAGAAGACAAGAGAGGTCTCTTGTCTTATCGGTAACCGACCAAAAGTAATTTCGTAAAACGACCCTTCAGACGGCCCAGGAAGGAGAAAAAACACCACACATGAGTCGATTAACGTTTCATTTAACTTCATTGGCATATTCAGACCGAGATGTAATTTAGATATGCAATTTCCAAAGTATTGTTCATAACCTTCATAGATTCTCTTCGTTTCTGTAAACAATTATTAACCACGAGCACATAGGGTGGTCTGTCTGTGCGCGTACGGGCACCTTCGGACTTAAGGGCGCGGTGACCTTCTTGTCGTGAAACTCATTGCCAGAAGTCCTTCGAGATAGTCTTGTTTTGGCCACAGCAGACTTGCAGCCTACACTGCAAGCCTTCCATGAATTCAAAAGCCACGTAAATAAGATGGTAAGCAACAGAGACGTACTAGAGAAACACTTCCAAAGAAAACTTCAAGAAAAAAAATTAAAACACCCCATTGTTAAGACATTCCAAACGGCTCTTTTCAGGGCTTCCACAAAAAACAAAACTCTTGGTCTTCGTTCGCTTTCATTCGTGTCCTTGTTTTGTTGATGGAAAATTGGGAACGGAAATAATATTTATAATAGATTTCCACGATACACATTAAACCGACTTCTAGCCAACAGAAAACCCTAGGCTACTCAAATCATTTCAGTCTAAGTCGTTTTTTGCAAGGCAAATGTCAGAGAAAGTAGCTTACAAGCCTTGAACATAAAAGGAAAGGCGCGCCGCTGTCCCGACTGATTACCATAGGGTCTTCGGTGCGCAACGATACTTCAGATCAGCAGCAGATAGAAATGGTACACTTTACACGGTACTACTTTCGCTAGCAACTCTTTTAAGAAACCACTCGACGGCCTACAGACCCCCAGTCGGGCGTCTTATAACACAGAGAGACATTAAAAGTACGAACCTCTATTTACGAGTTTTAGAAATTACGCCAACAGCATTATTTTGGAATGTTTTTTTTCTTTTTTTCTTAAGTGTCGTTGCCCGAATCATGAGCGTTTTGCCCGAAAAATTACGTAATTTCCGTAGCTAGCGGGACTGCAGCCCCCTCCCGCCCCCCCCCCCCCAGCTTGTACGCCTATATGCCTTCAGATATAGCTCCAAAAGTATTTGAAAGAAGTGTCTCGTAATCGTTTGACAATAAAAATAAACGGTAAAAGTTTGCGACGTTTCGACCGCTCTTCGGTCATTATCAAGCAAGATGTAAGAAGTAAAATTTGCATAGATATATATAGCTACAAAGAGGTAAGAATGTGTGAAAATTATTAATGAAGTAAAAATATGTAAAAAGTATGTAAAAGAATTTACAAAGTAGTGCTTAAAACAATAAAAAACATGTAAAACTAATTAAAAAAAAAGATTATTTAAAAACTTTCGCACGAATAGAGTCAGATTGTACATTGAGGCTTGGTCTCAGTTCGTGAATAAAAAACATTTCAAAAATAAGACAGTCAAACTTGGTTGTACATTTCTTTAAATCGAAAAGTTATTAGTAAGATCTTTAGGGGCCAAAGAATGTTCCTCACCTGAAATCACGTGAAGTCAAGCCGCCGGTCGTTAACCAACAGTCCCTTGAGTACCATTTTAAATCTGACCTGTGCGATGTAGGTTATGTTGGTTTTACGCGCCGGCACTTGCACCAACGCGTCGATGAGCACAAAAACCCATCGTCATCAATTGGGAAACATTTTCGCGAGGAACATTCTTTCGCCCCTAAAGGTCTTACTAATAACTTTTCGATTTTAAAGAAATGTACAACCAAGTTTGACTGTCTTATTTTTGAAATGTTTTTTATTCACGAACTGAGACCAAGCCTCAATGTACAATCTGACTCTATTCGTGCGAAAGTTTTTAAATAATCTTTTTTTTTAATTAGTTTTACATATTTTTTTATTGTTTTAAGCACTACTTTGTAAATTCTTTTACATACTTTTTACATATTTTTACTTCATTAATAATTTTCACACATTCTTACCTCTTTGTAGCTATATATATCTATGCAAATTTTACTTCTTACATCTTGCTTGATAATGACCGAAGAGCGGTCGAAACGTCGCAAACTTTTACCGTTTATTTTTATTGTCAAATGTTTTAAAAAACCCTTACTGATATGTCTCGTAATCGACAGGAAAATGCTTAGATTGATATTTCTTGTTGATTTCGGGTTAGGTTAAGACAGAGAAATGGCTTTTGTGTTTTAGTGGATGTTCATGAAATGGCCACAAATCGTAAACTTCTATGTAAACAGTACGCCAGAACAGAAAAAATATTGAAGTCCCCAAGCATTTTATGGCTTTTTTGAGAACTTTATTGATTGTTCTCACTATCCAGGCTATAATAATGTGTATTTGATTTTGCCCATGGCAGATATTTGCCATCAATTAAAGGCTATTCACAACACTACGAAATATGCACCTTACTTAAGATGAAGCCATGGAGAGAAATCAAATTGCCCAGTTGAAATGAATATCTGTGCTCTTAGACTGATAGTTGTAGCACATGATCCAGTGGATTTCGTTTTCACATGGTTTTTCTTGTTGTAGAAATACTAAACCAAAGATGGCTAGTTAAATATGCGTATTTAGTGTCAAATGGCCATTTTTGCACGGGTTCCTCCTAACTTGAAGGGAATAAAATATTTTGACCTACTTTTTTGCAGCAATAATTCACTCACCAAACTCAACACTTGTGCCGAGTTGGAGGGAAATCGGTGATTTTAGCTGTATCACCTGCTGCCTGGTTCTGCCTGGTTTTCTCGTGGACACACTCTTAACGTTATTAATGCCGGACAGTTGATGAAAGTTTTTGTCCTTTTTGCAGATGCTATCAATCCCATTCAATCCTTACACCTGGGACAGTACTAAGCAAAGAGTTAACTCTGATGTCGTAGCTCTGGACTTAAGAGATGACACACGCAAGCTGATTAAAGTATCAAATCTCTCAAAAAACGTTATCATCGTTACACCATTACAAAACCAGACGGTTTCCTTCGAAAATGGACAGTATTTCACCCAGAATAATCATCTGCGTTTTCATGTAATTGATGTTGAGTACGAAAATACCCTGATAATGCTGGAAATCACACCTACTGAGGCAAATACAAATCTGTTTCTGTACTTGCGATATGGTCAGCGGCCAACCACCCAAGAGCATGACCTCAATGCCACTGTCTTGAAGAGCGAAAAGTGTGTCTGGTCACCAGGTGCGCATGGCAGAAAGGATGGCAAAACTAAATGTTCCCAGCTAACGAGTCCAATAGAAACTCTCGCCAAGCGACCAGGGAAGTACTTTCTTGGAGTGCAAGGCTATAACAGAAGTGGAACAAACTCTCACAAGAGGGAGAAAGGATCATGTTTCAGAAATAGACGACAAAAGCGTTCATGTGTCGAAGTCAAGGACCCCCCTCCCACTTCCCCTCAGGACGAAAATGTGACTGTGGTGCCAGTATACGATTCTAAATCGGATCAAAACTATACTCTGAGGGTAGCCCTTGGGAGCTGTGTCTTCTGGTCAGAGGAGAGGGAAAAGTGGATAACAGAGGGCTGTCGGGTGAGTGGTATAAACGTTCTTCAGTCAGGTCTCATTTGTCATTTTCAATTTTGCAATCCAATTGTGATCTTTAGAAGCCTCTGCTTCTGAAATTCTGATATGAAAGAGTAATCCGCGGCAATTGTCCAGGACATTTAATAGTTTTCGTAATTTGACGCAGGCTGTAGCACTCTAGTGCTTGTTTACGACAAATTTGCCTTCTATGAACCAATCCGAAATGAAGTAATTATTTCAAGCCTGTGGTGAAATTCTTTTTATGATGAAATTTTTAACTGACTGGCAGAGAAAAAAAATAATTTTGATAGGACGTTTTACAAGCAACGTGATCAGCTTTTGCTAGCCTACGTACTACAAATGATAATGTGAAGAATTTTAAATGATTTAATTTAATTTCGTTTTCGTTTTCCGTTTATTTTTTACCAGGTTTTATCAGCAACATACAACGAATTTATTAATTGTTCCTGTAATCTTCTGACTTCATTTGGAGGAGCTCTTTTGATCAAACCGAATCCCACTGATTTTGACAAGGTCTCCGTAGAGTTCAAGAATCTCCAAGAAACTGGAAACGTTGCAGTTACTGTGACGATCTCTGTAGTTCTCCTGTGTTATATTGTCGTGCTGCTTATCGTCAGAAAAGCGGATAAAAAAGACGCCAGAAATATAGGCATTGATGACGACAATTTATTTCAATAGGGTGCATAATTACAGTCAAGGCTGTAGTCTTCCTTATGGCCCTAGATATAAAACTAAGTTACAACATGACTTATTACAGGAAGTTTAACCATATCGATTTATAAAGAATTAATGTTGGGTTCAACTGTAAAATCCGCTGTTTTGAACATTTTACAAACTTGCCGGGTTCTACCCTGGAATCCAACGATTTCAGTTCAACAATTTTGGAATTCATACAAATGCAGCTCGTAAAAAAGGTGTTGTAGATTTAAGCACACCGGGCTGGCAGAGGGCTTGAAGCTGCACCCTCGGAGAAACGTTTCGGTCTTTTATCCGATGCAGCTCAAACTTTGCAGTGATAGAACTTTTAATTTCAAACAATCGCATGGGGTTTTTTGTTATTATTTAAATAATCTTTCCCTGTTAAGGCCCAAAATGTCATTAATTCGGATAGAACTCGTTAAGATAACGTGAAATGCGAAAAACTTATTAAAAAAGACATGATGATAGATGCGAATGCAGCCATAACACTACTGGGAAAAAAAAAAAAAAAAAAAAAAAAACAGAAAAAAAACAGAAAAAATTTTCAAGCTTTGCAAAATCGAGGGAAGTTCAAAGCTCCAAACCCTATATCTTCATAAACATAAACAATTGTAGAGTCAAGTGATTTATCAAAAAAAAAAAGAAAAAAGAAAATGAAATGGAAAAAAAGTGGCAATTACAGTAGATTGATTGGTTGATATAGGAACAAATTAAATTTAGCGGAAAAACTGCTCACGGTCACCTCGTTATTACGGCCGTGTTGTTTTTTTGTCCTGCCGAAACGCCCGTACATTTTCTCATAAGAAAACCTGTCCATGCGGCCACCCTGTTAATAGGGCCAACGATTACGTTCTGAAATCCCAACCTACAACCAACCAAATACGCATTTGTCCTTTTTTTTTTTTTTTGGTTAAACAAAAGAAAAAATATTGAGCGATTCTCTTGTTTATTCAAACACCTGTAACACGTCATTGACCTCTGTCGTTAACAAATCAAACACAATTTCCTTCACAGAGATGTCACTTTAAATAGATCCCATTAATGATGTGAAATTTTCATGGCCCGTTGGTGACCGTTTTAACGGGGTTCCAGTTTATTCGTTATTATCATGATCTTAGCTTGAGCCGTTAAAACTTCAGGTCTAGTATCTCACAGTACATTAATAAATGAAATCCACTTCGATTCCTAGACTAGTCTGCCAGTGCATCTACCCTCCACAGCAAGCTGCTCACACGTCTATCGAATAATCATTTCCACGGGCGTGTGGAGAAATTCAGGTACAACAGCTAAGGTTACCATGGAGATATACGGTAGTGAAGGAAGCAGCGGAATTGTTCAGCTCAACTTAGACGAGCCTGGCGTGGATAATTTTCTCTTTACTCGTGGAAACACGGATGTGTTTGTTCTTAATCTTAGTCAGTCTCTTGGCGCGATTCAGGCATTGCGAATTGGTCATGACAACTCTGGTGACAGCCCTTCCTGGTTTCTAGAAGAAATCGTTGTTATTGACGAACAGGTAAATTGCGCTTGGGCGTTTACCAGCAGCCAGTGGCTTGCCCTGGAGCGAGAAGACGGTCGAATTGAGCGAATCATTGAACAGGCGCCAAATGAGGGCACTTTTAGACACGAGATGCTAAAACGTTGGTGGAGAGGTCTGACTGAAACCCATCTTTGGGTCTCAGTTCTAGCGAAGCCGAGGAGAAGCCGCTTTACAAGAGTACAGCGAGTGTCGTGCTGCCTGTCAGTGCTGCTTACAGCCATGCTTGCTAACGCGATGTTCTATAAGTTGGAAGGCAAATCTGAGCAAGTGCTACAAGTAGGACCCCTGAAATTCTCGTGGGCCCAAATCATTATCACTTTGAAAAGTGCACTTATCGTTGCACCCATAAACATTGTGACAGTATTCCTTTTTCAGAAAGGAGCAAATGAGACTGTGTTGTCGTAAAGCGATGTGGCTTACCTACCTGGCCTGGTTCTTCTTGATTAGTTCTTGTGTTGTTTCTGCTTCGTTTACCATCTTCTACAGCTTGATTTGGGGAAAGAGCACCAGCGAGCAGTGGCTAACGTCAGTGCTTGTATCACTGAGGAAGGATGTGACAATTACAGAACCTGCTAAAGTGTTATTCATAGCCATATTCTTCGCCGCCATTCTCAAATGGAAAAAGAGTAGATCTGAAGGACGCCAAAGCCACAAAGCAGCTAAAAGTAGCCCCTCACAACAACGACTGTGGAAAATGATGCTATCTGAAGTGGAAGACATGAGGAAATAACAGCTAAAGAAAAAGAACTTGTCGCTTCTTTTCTTCGAGCTTGTCGTTTACGTCCTGTTCATCTTCCTGGTGATGGTCTTGTGTTATGGCAACCGGAATAGTTACCAATATCACATGACCAAGTCCATCCGGGATGGGCTACCAAACTTTGAAAAGGTAAGTACTGTCAACAAGGAAACAAGTCTGGTTTAACTCCAAACTGAGTAATCATGTGGATTCATTTGGTTTTTCTTTTGTTGAGCTGTTCAGTTCAACATATTCTACAAAACGAGCAGTACGAACAGTAGGCATGATGTTTAAAACCAAATCAGTTAATTCAAATGAGTCAGAGCGGTTTTCACTTGAGTGTAGAAAAGTAAATTGGTTTTGTCGTATCGTGCTACACGATTGGCTTAAAAAACTCGTGCCATTTTGTCAAACATAACCAATCGTGACTCACCCGCACACGTTTTTCCGCGCGTCGCGTAAGCTTCATGCATTTACTTCGATTATCGATTGGTTCGTTGGTCTGTGTCCTTTGTGACTGGCTTAAGTGAGTATTTTGGTTTTGGTTTTACGATATTCAGTTGGAAACCGCTCTATGCTATTAGAATAATGCGGAATTAAAAGTGATATTTTTACTCTGGAATAAGGTCAGTCGAACGCACCCTGAGAATGAGTCCAACCTATTTTAGTGCTTAGAACGTGGCGTCACAAGACATGCGGAATGCAAGCGATTTCGGCTCGGTCCATAACCTAGGGGGAAGAAAGGAGCAAGTGAAATATTACCCCAGTATAGACCTCGTGTTAGTTTAATAACATTCGCATACCGTAAATCCTCGAATCAGCGCCCGGGGCGCTTATTAGAGGGGGGGGGGGGGGGGGGCGCTTATTTAATCTTTCCCAAATCGTGGCCTGCATGATTATTTGTTTTAATACGTCATTTGGGCGTAAACAACAACATAAGCCGTTTATTGACATAAAAAGCTGATCCTAAATTTTAAATCGCGTCGCCGTTAGTACTTAACGTGCTCAATGTGTTCACTTAACGTGTTTACAAACTGAAACAATGTACAAATCTAAACTCTACATGACGAAAACTATACGTCCTTTATTGTCTCATTACTCGCCCACAAAATGGGGGGGGGAGGGGAGGGGGCGATTATTCGAGGGGGAGGGCGCTTATTTTAAATTTTGGCCGATAGGAGGGGCGCTTATTGGAAAGGGGCGCTTATTCGAAGGGTGAGGGAGGGGGGCGAATTCGAGGACTTACGGTATTCACCGTTCCATTTTCTTTTTCTCTTTCTCTTTTCTCTATGATAGGTTAACGATAAGGAGAAGCTCTGGAGCTGGTTAAATGACGCTTTTATCCCAGGTGTGTTTGCGGGCCGATGGTACAATGGCCAACAAGAGAATCAAACAGTGTACATTGGAGACAAGCACTCAATCCTTGTTGGGATGGCTCGAGCCCGCCAACTAAGAGTTAAACCGAGTAAGTTTTAGTCTCAAAGCTCAATGTTTTGAAATGGCAATAATCGCCACTTTAATTGTATCCGGAAGAAAGTGCACACAGAGGCTCAGATAATGGCTAATCCATGGCGGTCTTAAAGGAGTTACGTCTCGGTTTCTGCACCTTGACAAGTTTTGCCTAAATATTTTAAGTGCGTCGTTTGTAATCCGTTTAAAGGTAATTTTGCATGTGGCCAAAATTACTTAAAATACCGTGATTGAGCTACTTCAGTCACTATTCTGTGAGCTGAAGACAGATAAACAATAGCCTCCATTTGGCGCGGAAATACCCTCGGATATTTGTCCTTGGACATTATCTGTTCCGAGAACCGGACGGTTCTCTGAGAGTGTAGCTCGAGGAACACTGTGAGCTTTGAGGAATAGATAATGTCCACGGACAAATATCGGAAAATATTTTCGGGCCAAATGAAAGCTATTGTGTTTATTATCCTTCAAATTTTTTTCACAACACGCGCAGATTTGAAAATTGGGGAATATCACTCGGATGTTCCCCAGTTTTTACTGGGACGAGCATTCAGGCGCGTGACGTGTTTAGACCAGTCGCGCGCGAGTGAAAATACTTGATGGATTATAAATATATCTTATTAGAAGTTTTGGTGGGTAGCATCGCTGTATATTTTTACGAGTTGTGCCGTATTTTGACGAGTCCGTAGGGCGAGTCAAAATACAAGCAGCGAGTGAAAATATAAAGCGATACTACACACCAAAACGTCTAATAATAGAACTATTATTGAATTCGCGTTTACTATTGCTTTAACTAAAATTGTCCAAAAGCAAATACACTTGTTCCTTCAACATGTTGTTGGACCCTTGAAGTGTGAGAAAAGCAGTCTATGAGTTATATCTACTTGGAAATTTGTCAAAGAAGGTTAATTCTGGTTATAGCATTAGGTAGTATGTTCTGATTAACCGCTTTGCAGTAGAACAGAGCCTTCTTTAAGGCATGAACAGCTATTTTCTAATGGTGGTTTCGTAAACATTTCAGCATCCTGTAAAGTTGACTATATGACGAGAATATTTCCGGTGTGCTACGACGGATACGGGCTAGAAAATGAAGATAGAACCCCCTATAGTAAACCGGCCTGGAAGCCCATCGACAACTCTTCGAGTCACGAGGAGCTACTTCGACTTTGCCCGAAGCCCTGGCGATACCAGAATCCGGGGGAGAGTGAAACTGTGCCCAAGTGGGGACAATTCTCATTTTACCCTGGGGGAGGATTCGTGGCTGACTTAGGATACGAGAACGTAACAGGTTTTAGCATTATCAAGAATTTAAAAACTAATGACTGGCTGGACAGACAAACCAGAGCTGTTATTGTGGAATTCTCAGCCTTCAACCCGTCAGTAAATGTTTTAGCTATTGCAACGTATTTCTACGAAGTTGGGGCGTCAGGACACACGGCAACGTTCAAGAGAATTGATGTTCTCTCTCTGCCCTCCACTCAGACCGCCGCCAAACAGTTGTATATGATCTGTGTTCTTTTATTTATCGTCTTCGTGCTTTGGTACCTTGGACGAGAGGGTTACAAGCTCTACAAGCGGGGTTTCCGGTATTTTAAATCCTTCTGGAACTGGATGGAACTGTACCAAGTGTTTTTCTCCGTGCTAGCTATTATTATGTATGTGGTACAATCGGAAAAAGTGTCTTCGACCATCAGAAAATTACAAGAAAACGTGTATGGTCATGTGAGTTTCCAAGAAGCTCTGGTTTGGCGCGAGGTAGATAATGTCGTTCTTGGTTTGTCGGTGTTTTTAATCTCTGTGAAACTCTTGCGCCTGATAAGATTCAATAAACACGTTGCTGTGTTTTCCATAACATTGAGGAACAGTGTGAGACATCTCGCATCTTTCGGGGTTATTTTCTTAATTCTTTTCATTGCCTTCTCGCACTTTGGTATTCTGATTTTCGGAGCTGGATTTGAGCGCTATTCATCGTTTCTAAAAGCTAGTTTTTTCCAAGTAGAGTTGACTCTGGGTCGAGTGAAAGCAAGGCCAGTCAATCAGTTAGAGCTCACCAACAAAATGTTCGGAAGAATTTTCGCAGCCATGATTCTGCTGAGTACTACCATTTTGGCGATGAACTTCTTTATCGTCATAATGAACGACGCACTTGCAGAAGCAAAGAACACTGCAAAGGAAAGCCCACTTTACGACCCTGGCATGGACGAATGCAGCTGGAAGAAAACAAACCAACGCCATCAGTTTTATGATAAGATAAGTAATGGTTTACGCCAACGGAAACTCGAGGAAACGTTAGCCCGGTCAAGCATCAGGAAAAAAGCATCAGGAAATGCAAAGCAAAACAACTCGAAGAAAATGTCCTTCTTTGATCAAGGCAATAATATTATTGTATATCCGAAACATCCAAGGAATGAGCATCGCTGCCATCTTAATAAGAAGGGAAAGAAAGTACGTTTCGCAGAGGATGTCACTAAGTCTCAACTGAGAAGATTACAGGCGACCAAGAAAGATCTGTTCCAACGCTTGGACAGTATAGTCCAAGCATATTCCAGAGAGGCCGAGCAGGAAGAGAAATTTGAGTTGATTATGAATGAGATGGGTGTTCATAACTCTTTGGATCCCATGGTAAACGGTACAGCTTTTTCAAATGAGTCATTTGAATATCACGAGCGACCAGTTAGCATTCCCGACATCATTGAATGAATGAAAAAAATGTAACTGAGGCCATATTAAAATTTTCGTTGTACATAATGTAACCGACTGAAAACAAATTAATTTCTTTAAGAAACAAACGAAGTATGCTTTGTGAAAAAAATGATTTGTGTTTCTACTAGTTTGTCCAGAATATGCATTCTAACTTTTCCATTGTACTCGAGGAATTGTTCGACCTCACTAAGCTTCAGTTTAGTGGGATCTTTGCAGGCGTAACCACGTTTAAATAAATAATTAAATTGATCCTGGTACGGACTGAAAATAATGTAAAAACTTGACCAAAAAACTGTGTAATTTCCAATCATGAGAGCATTGTAGCTAACGACTACGTTGCTGCCCTGTATTTCCAGCCTTATGGTTATTTTGAGCCAAAGATACTTTTTAATTTTTTCGCTTATCTCAATTCAGACCATAGTATCGATTTTGGTCACTCCAGTGACCATAGATTGAAAACGTGACAGAAAATTGGCGTTACTTTCGATTCTCACCAAATTTAGACAGTGAGATGATATCATCCTTAGCCAATAACAGGCCATTTTTCAGCTCTTTTCGTCATATCCCCCCCTCGGGAGAGTTTTGTCAAATTAGCTAATTTAGTATGCAAGCCAACGTAATGGCGGTCGCTCTCGGCGAAATGTTTATTTGCTCAAAATTGGGGCAAAATCTTTCGGAGATGGAAGTCAGAACATTTGTAAGGATACAGAAAGTAATTTGGGACCAGTTGCTGGCTTCTAAGGCTGAATTTATCCAGAAGTAAGCTGTATTTTCGTTTTCGTGCCGAAAGCCACGCGGTGAAATATTATCGGCTTGTTATGCTCTCCCGTTCTGTTTTTTCTCTTGGTCTTTTTTGTAGCCTGCCGAGGCCATTCTTTCGTCTAAATCAGTTGAAAAAAGTTCGAAAAAGATGTTCCCATTCGAGTTTAAGCTCTCAGGCGATAATTCTGGAGTTTTTTGGCCGAAACGTCGGCTTTGTTATGTCCGTGTTTTTCGGTTGCTATGGGCGACCGTAGCGTCCTTTGTTAGGTCAAGTCTGGGAAGTGAGGTGGCAAAAAAATTCTAATTAATTCTGGTTTTGTTCGATTTCGCTGAAATTTTAACACGATAAAGCTGGATTGTTAAGGAATAGATTTACTTTCTACCGATGTGTGGTAGCTATTAACACTAAAGTGATATATCGCTTCGAAGTCAGGGTTTTGAAGAGATTTTTTTGCAACGTGTGGGTTCGGCGTGATTTTTCATCGACGATTCAAACGAATATAAATATGTATATGTTCCGAGCTAACTTTCTGGTGAAAAAATATAATTTTTGACGAGCGCTGGGTTTTTAATTTTTTTCCCGCGAAACACAGGGTATGCGAAGAGATAATTATTAGTTTAACTTGTGTATAAATATTGAGTACAAATAAAGTTGTTGTTGTACTTGAACCACATTCTGTGACGAACTAAGATTTTGCCCAGTGGGCCACTAAAGCAGCCTTACGCGCAGTTTTGATTATCTTCCAAAGAAACATCCAAGCAACGCAAATGTGAACATTTTTTGTTTGTTTGAATCTTTCATTCACTTTTTGTTTTCTATTTAATCGATTATTTCTTTGCTTTGACCATTTTGCTTTTTGTTTATTTTTCTTTCTATTGCAAGATAATAAGGCGAGTTTATGTTACAACACGATGTGTCAGCCGAAAAGGTGCCCCTTAAACTTGCAAAAGAAAACTCGGTCGATGTCCAGCCATCTTAACCGACCCACATTTGGCTTCAAAGGGAATGTTGTTGTATTCCTTGTTGTTGTTGTTGTTGTTGTTTGGCACTGACCGAACTAGTGCGCTTCAGGAAATTTTGTTAACATTTCCCTTAAAGACAAATAATTTTTTCAGGATCTTCTGAAAACAACGAAGCCCCCTAAGGATTATGCGCTGAACGTTTCTGAACTGTGATTTACATCACATTTATTTATCCGAGTGAGTTGATTTTTATACGAACTCCCCCGATTAGATGATTCAAAGCGTTTTTCTCTTGGCGTACTTAATGAACTCTCGCTTATGCAGTAAACTAAGACATCTTTATGGCCATTTTCCGCGGCTAACATGAACACGGAACGCCCACAATCAGTAACAGTGTCAATATCGGCGCCATGTTGTTCGAGAAGTCTCACAATATTAGCATAACCATTTTGCGCGGCGTAATGTACAGGTGTCGTTCCAGGCAGGTGTCATTACAGGCAGCTATGGTTCTGAAGTAGAAACAGAACGTTCTCATTCCTGCCTGTCGCCGCAGCGTGATGAATTGGAAATCGGTTTTTCCAGTCTTAAATATGAATATCTGCTTGTAGTTCTTGAAACAGCAACTCAATTACCTCGCGCGAGTTACACCGCGCCGCATGATGCACACCATGTTGGTCATCGTTGTCAATATCATGAGTACGTCCTCCCCTCCTCGCAAGAAATTCGAGAACCTCTCGCGTGTTACCTCGGCAAGCGTGGAGAAACGGCGTTTGTCCGGAGAAGTTCCCTGCATAAAGATCCACTCCATTGGACAGCAGAAATTTTATGACATCAACACTGTTATTCAGGTAGGCCCACATAAGTGTTGTTTTACCTCTTTCGTCGTCTCACTGAAGAATCTTTGAACATCGACACAACTGTGTCGATTCTGTAGAAGTCGTTGTAATTGCTACACGCTTCCGCATCGAGCAGCTTCATGAAGAAGAGAGCTTGTCTGAAAATTACGCGTTACATGACCAATGTAGCAAAATAATTCGTGTTGTGTTTGGTTGTCAATAAGGTTCTTAAGAAATAAATTAATTAGCTCTTCTCCAAGAGAGATAGCGTCGTCAAGGTTTGTTGGGCTACGGTAAATTAGGACGCCAAGAAAATCCAAACTCACTTGATCCCAGATGCCTTGTCGTAAACTCGATACAAGAAGAGCGCTTGTTTCGTTTATTTTACCTGGAGCAGTTGCTTGAAGAGAAACCTGTAAAAAACATATTGGTATGTCTCTCAGTATAAATATGCTCGGATATTTGCCTGCGGACATTATCTGTTCCGACTAGAAGCAAACAGTTTTCCGAGAGCGCGCAAAACTCAAACTGTGAGCTGCAATAAAAGATATGATAGTAAAGGCGGTGAAAAATTTCCTTTTTATTCCTTTTATTTAGTTTCATACGATCGCTACCGACCATTGAAGATACAGTCGAACCACCCGTAAGCGACAAAATGGCAAGCTTAGGCGGTCGCTTATGGAAGGTGGTCGCTTACGAAAGCTTGAACCAAATTGAGTCGAATTTTTTGCGCCATTAGCATATGGTCGATAGGCTGAAAAATGACGACGTTCAGGAAAAATGCAATTTTTAAAGAAATATAAGATTTAAAGCCCTTGAACACTTGTACAATGCATTTGGAACGATCTCGCTGAATTTGCCCTTGGATGAGAGTGAGCGACCGCGACGGTTTTTAGAGCTAAAAGTTTGAAATTTTCTTCTGTTTTTAACCTCCCATAAGCTGCCACTTGACAGATAGTATAGAGGAAATTGGATAATAAGGTGTTGTAACATTATTGTATTCCTGGTTAGTACGAGAGACGGAAATTTCTGAATGGGAAGAACCGGATTTTTTTCAGGAAATTGACTTTTCACACGAATAAAACCTTGCATCAGCATTGGCGCATGGGGCAAGTCTCTGCAGTTGCCATATGTTAATGAGGCAAATTTTGACTCAATAGGGTCTAAACTCTCGTAAGTGACCACCTCCCGTAATCGACCACCTAGGCTTGACATTTTGGGTGGTGCTTATAGGAGTTTCGACTGTATACTTCGCAGACAAAATACAAAAAAGCCACTTGGGTCTTGTCTCGACCACACGATCAAGCAATCATCTAAAATCAGTAACACAATTCGACCTTGGCAACCATCCTTAACGATTGATTTCTTGTTAATACATATTGGGCACTGACTAATAACGAATGTTATAGGTTAATCTTACGATTGGACAGGTGTAGAGATGAGTAGTTTTAAAACATCAAATAACCGTATATCTATTCTACTTTGGCAATCCTCTCAGCTGTTAGCTTGTTACGCTGTCTGTGAAAAGTAAAACCTGAGGCTCTTGTTTTATTTTTTTCGCAGAGTGCCGGTTGGCATTCAATACGTCCTGCTTGCACAATCAAACTACATCTGAGTCGGAAACAACTCCCGTATACTCCTGTCAACCGCACAAAATTTTATAGATAAGACTTTTACCAAATAATGTTTTTTCAAACCCAGCTTTGAATTTTTTCGCTATAGAGGTTCCAAAATGACAAATAAAACTGTGTACAATGTCAAAACAAGTCAACTTACCGGATCCATCTACAAAAGAACCAGCAAAAATAATCTGGACTGTCTGTTTCGCCGAATATTTCTTCCCTTCGCTGCGCTGAGTGACTACATGTAATGGTGCGGAAATGAGTTTCTTTATCCAAAAACCGGTTCACTAAATCAGGTCGACTGACAGTCAAACCTTTTTCGGCGGCACCATACAGTAAGCGACACCCTTTGTGATTTTGATTTAGAGATTTTTGATATCACGGCACTCATTTGCAGTTAATTACATATTTTGAAAGTTGTTTTTTGTCAGTCTCAATTTAATAGTTGTTTATTGGGAGGAAGATTTGTCTTCGGAGAATGAATGTAATTGATGCTGAAAAAAAATATTTCAACATGAAGATCATTTGGTTGACATCAAATTCCTCATTAATTCCAAATTCTTGTAAACTAGCTGCCCGTGTCTTGTCACTGTCGCTAACCACTCTAAAACAAAAGAGTAAAGACGTACAAAGATACAGTGGCCTGGACTATACTGTAGAGATAATTGCACAAAATTACATTACAGGTCAGCGCTGGTTTGCTTGCCGAAAATATCTACAGACCCTCATAGATCTCAATAAAGGAAATTTAAATCAGAAAAAAAATTTCTGACCGGAAGTGGACCACATACATGTGTGTTTTGCATCAACTGGGCTCTTGAAGGTCACGTGACTGATAATGATAATTTTATCCTTGATTTTGTCGTTGCAAGGCCTCATCGACTGAGCTGAGATGGACAGGCAGCTCTGAAAACGATAGGTAAGTAATCACCGTCTTCGAAATTTGACTAATATCATCAAACTTTTATACGGTATACATTGCTTTGTTGAGTTTTTTTTTTTTTTTTCGTCCTGCTATTTTCCACTCTGGGCTTATTGTTTTGCATAATTATGTCAATTTCTCACCTTCTAAGGTGCTTTGTGATTGGCTAATCGTTTGTTTACTGAGATTTAACCATGCATCTCTAACTTGGATGTAGCCATGCAACATTTAGGTTGTATTGTTTAGATCATCAAAGCATGAACCTCCCACTTGGACAATTGTAGTGAGAATGAATAGAGAACACGTCACGCGAACGAAATATCTAATTAACAATTGGATTATGACCTCGAGATTTCTGTGAAATGATAGTTGATGAGGCCGACGGCCGATCAACTGTAATCTCATAGAAATCGAGAACGAACGATCTATATTGTGCTAGTGGAATTCTAATATAAAACGTTTTTGCGTGTTCACACCGGTGGGTGTTGAGTGTGTCTTGTCAACCCTTGCCAATTGTCCATTGTCTAATTGTCCTGTAATCTAAAATGTCAGTCATCTCTCCTTAGCTCAATCTCTCGCCCTGGGCTAGGATGAGGGCGGGGAATAACTGTCATTTCAGGTTATTAAATATTCTTGTGGTTTAGCAATGAAGTGTCAACAAAATTCTCTGAACCGCACAGACCAACTTGGTTAATTTATGTTCCTCCATGACAGTTCGACGTCTTAACGAAATATTGACCAAAGTATAGGACCTTTCAACGACATTTCAACCTAATCAATCTGATTGACCTTTACTAAGATTATTCAAGGTTACGAAGGAAGGTGAGTTCATTCAATACTCTATCATTATTTCTTTCTTTTGATAACACTTGTTGGGTCAAAACTAACTCCGACCCGATGTATTTAATTTGTGATTTTTACCTGATGAATTGTGATATTAGCGTTGTTTAGTTGTTAGGTTCTCATTAGTTATTAGGTGGAATACCTGTAAACTAGCTCTCAACCTAAGCGTATATCCATGCACGTTAAATAAAGCATTCATTCATCATTCAAGCATTCAACACAAGTGCAAATTTCAGCCCGGCATCAAAACAGCGCCGTCGTCAGTATCACTGATTATGATCTATTTCTGGTCTTAAATCTGGTCTGCGCAGAAAATGCACGTCCAGTACAGTCGAGGGAATAATGCCCGCTTAACACAAATGATTGAGCATATCTACCTGACTGAGCCGACGTAAAAAGAAGTTGAAATGACTATGTAAATTATCGACATAGATCAGCTATCGTCTTTAGAAGGCGCAGCTACGAGCAAATCATATATAAATGCCTTGTAAACGGTTATCCGACCTATATTTTCGTAAACGCCTTTCCGAGCGTTTGCATGTTAAAAATCGATGACTGGGACTCTCTGTATTTCCACCCGTCATTGATCTTTGAAATAGCTGTCCTAAGTAAGGTCGCTTAGCGAAAGGATTTTGCTCCAAAGCAACGTCATAGCAAAGTTGAATTGGAAGACGTTCCTTGAAGGTATGGTTGACGGAATGGGCTCTTGACGTTTTTAACCTAGCTCTGTTCTTCAACGGGTTACCGGAGCTAAAGCTTCAGTCTTGCTTCGCAACTGATTTCAAGATAGAAACATCACTTTATCCTAATAGAACGAACTGAGTGCAATCACAGCGGAATCGAATCTTCTCTTTACCTTACATTACTAAAATACACAAAGCAAATCTTGATGGTGGTCTCAGTGTTTTGGTTCAACATTTACATTTGCATTTGGATTCTTGCAACGGTCACCCAGAGGCATGCTTGAGTGCTAGATTAAAGTAACAAAATTTAAATACAAAATAAATAGGTAAAGCTCAAATAAAAAAGGAATAAATTACAAAAAATATAAGTGGTCAGAGATGGTGCCCTTAAATTTTGTGAAAGGGTGTATCGACAAGTAATTAAATGGAAGATTGCTCCATTCAGTGATGATTCTTGGTCAGAAACTGTACTTATAAGTGTCACAGGATGTCTGGAGAGCGATGAATTTCAACCGATGAGACGACCGAGTTTTTAGAGAACACTGATGTTGTACATAACTTGGAGATCAATAGCGTCCTGGTTATTAAGGCCTTCATACAGAAGTATAAGTTTAGCTATTTGTCTATTTTTCTCGAGTGTTGGCCAATGTAGATGCTCCAGGGTAGGTAAGTCGCGCAGCCTTCTCTGGTATACGATCTTGTTATAAGGCGTGTTGCTCTTCGTTGAACCTGCTCAAGCCTGCCAGTTCTTTTGATAAGGCTCTATAAGGATACCATACCGTGCAGCCATATTCCAGTATTGGTCTCACTAGTGATTTATAAGCCTGGTATATAACTTTCTGAGGGCAAAAAAAAAATAAATAAATAAAGTCCAGTGTCTTGTTGGCTCTATTTTTGATGTTAATGATGTGTGTCTTCAAGTTTAAATTTTCTGTGTTAGCCGTGGTATGGTACGTTGACGGTCTACAGCTTTCAAAGTCTGACCAGGGGCCCGTTTCTCGAAAGCCGCGGAAACTTTTCGGGCCCGTAAAGCCATTTTCAGTTCGTCTGTATCTAAAAACAGAGAAGTGCATACGCCTGAAACTTCTTTTATGAAGGGAACCTCTCTTCATATTAAGAATACATGAATAAAACAGCTCTGTTATCGTATGGTTCGACATTTTGCTATGGCTTTGCGGGCCCGAAAAGTTTACGGGGCTTTCGAGAAACGGGCCCCAGGCATGGAGTACGGATAAACTATAGGGTTCGTAAGACATAGCACTTTGAAGGATGGAAGTCTTTTTGCCATTTCTGTGCCCATCTAACCAGATTATCCAGGTCACTTTGCAGACTGATTGCAACGTTGGCATCATGCGCCATGCCGTACAACAATGTGTCATCAGCAAACACCTTCATATTTGAGTTGATGTAGTTACCTATATCGTTAACAGTAAACAAGAAGCACAGGGGACGCAGTACTGTCCCTCGAGGGACACCAGATTTTAACGGTAGGAATTGTTACTGTGCTCACCTTCGAGGACCACGTGCTGAGTTCTTTCTACTAGCCATGCTTGTATGCAGGCTAAAGTTGAGCCACGAATACCATAGTACTCTAGCTTACTGTAGTAATCGTCTGTGGGCCACGTTGTTTCATGTATTGCCAGAAGCGCTTGGTTTTTCCTCTTTTGGTAGCCATAGGAATTCTCATCAATATCCCGTAGGTTATTTATGTATCGTCTATGTGCTTGCTTCAGTTCATTACGTACTTCAGTGCCCACGACGTTACAAGTCTAAACCTATTCCACTCTCTTCCTCTTCCACCATGGCGTGCATAGTTAGAACATCGCTTTGTATTGCAGATGAGCCGTCTAATACTTGCGTGGAAGAGATCTTTTGCTATTTAACATCCTTTGTAGAATAAACTCATTGACAGAACTATGAAGGTTAGGTTTAAACTGGTTCTAGTTTTCTTGCAGACTTTAATTTAGGGTGTAATACTTGGAATGATACAGGGCCTTCTCTGAGGGCCTTTCATATCAGCCCGCTTGAAAATAAAAAAATTCCGTTTGGAGTTGGTTGGTGGTGTTGACTTGAGGTTAATATCACAGATGACAACACTTACACCCAGAAATATATAGGCTTTATCAACAAGATCTGGGTGAGTTGTGAAAAAGAGAGCAAGAGTATTGGCTTGTTGTGTTTGTTCCTGTACTATTTGAGTTAGGTTAAAATCATCGGCTAGATTCATCATCTTTGTATCAATAGCAGCTGTATACTGTGGGTATGAGGAGTTAATAGAAACCTCAGTTTCCAGTTAGGTTAAAGTCACCATCTAACAGAACATGCTTGCCATTAGTGCCACCGAGCTCTCTGATGTTACTCACAGATAATTACCGGCTGCTCCAGGGGTAGAGGGAGGTCGATAAAAGGACCCAACAAATCTGATAAGATTTATTGGAGCAACTATTTGACAATCTGCAGAAGACGACTGCTCGACAGAGATTATTTTACTGTTAACAGCGATGAGAACACGGTACCTTTTTTTTGCCAGTGTCTCGATAATTGCGGACTAGTGCTGAATGAACATAGCTAAGAGGAAATAAATCTGTTCTGCTGATTTTTTAAATTTAGATGACATGTGTTTAGTTCCAAGTTCCAACAAAGCGGGAAGATATCTCAGATCGAGTCTCAATTGCGACTGGCGTTGTTGTTAAATATGCCCACCTCCAGGAATCAAAAAGTGGCTCACCATTTTTAGTTATACAATTGTACAATTTAATTATTACCATTTTTAATTATATAATTATACAACTTAATTATATGTGTGTGTGTGTGTGGGTGTGTGTGTGTGTGTGTGTGTGTGTATATATAGATATAATATGGAACCAGGGACGGACAACTTCTGAATGACATTTTCATTGGAAGAAAAACTTTTTATGCCCTGAGCGGGATTTGAACCCACGTCGCCCTGATTACCGGTCGGGTGTGAAAATGTCATTCAGAAGTTGTCTGTCCTTGGTTCCTTCATTAACCTCATTAATTAATTACATTTGACCGAGGCTTGGACTGTGAATCCATTTGTGATCCTCCTGTGGGCAGAGATGCGCTGTCGGCTCGAGAGACCACTTAACTTGAATATATATATAAAATTGCCTGATGAGTGTGGTCCTTGTACCATACGAAACAGTTCTGTAGCAATAAAACGATGATTACTCGTGAGACCTGAACTTCTCTAAAGTTATAGTTGATGCTCCTCAATCGATTGAGTTGAGCGCCCTACGAAATACGTTCTACTCAAAAAAAGAATTTATATATATATATTGGTAGTAATGAGTTTCAGAGAAAAAAAAATAAATTAAAAAAATGATTATATCTATCGTGGAAAATCTGGGGACCGAAATTATGGCAAGGTCAAGGATATCAATAATTATGTATTCTGTGGTGAAAAATTTACTAAGTTTACAACCTATCGATACATGAAAAATATTTATGAGAAAGGGTTGACTGATGAACAAGATAATCTGTTTAGCCAGTTTGTTAACACTAATCAATTATGGTGGGATCATAGATGGTATATCTTTCACAGATTAGATCTTGAAGAAAAAATGACTGAACATGTTGATAAATTAAACAAACTCAATCAGTAAGTCAATGAGGAATCAGAAAAAAAATTGATTCTAAGTACAATGAAGCCGTATCACCAATGAACAAACAGGAAGCTGATCGACAAAACAAAACACTGATCAAAAAAGCTGATAAATTAATTAAAATGAATAATAAAATAGATGAACAATTAAAAACAAGTGATTTGAAATATGAATCAAAGGAGACCTATGGCTAAACTCGTGGATTAAGTAATCTAGAGATGAAACATATTGGTGAACTTGCAATTACTGGTGTATCATTAAATGATATTAAAACAAGCCGGGTTTGTACCATGCAAGGTCGCACTTAACTCACAAAGTGTAGGCTTTTTTCGTTGGCTTGTTTTGCACACAAATTACAAAGACATACGTCCAGAATAGCTATGGTGGCAAAACTGCAGCAGAACATGGAGTGGTAAAGGCTAAGGGTTCTTGGGTCACAGAGGACACTCCTGCCCAACAAATCATAGAGTACTCTCCCCCCTCCCCACTCCCCTTCCCTTACACCCAGATCTTAATGTTGATCTGCCTGCTGGAAAAACTTGCATGTATTCAAGTCGTACGAGCTCACAAACGTTTTTCATTGCATTTCATTCAAGGCTATAGGTAAGGTTTCTTATGAGACAGCACTTCTTTTCCAATTTGGAACCGCTTGTCTCTATATATATTGCACGAAAAATACATCAAAATAAGTAGCCTCTTTTGCAAGCATTTTCAGTGTTGATCCGAAAAATCTGTCAACCCATAAATATGTGTTCCAACAATAATAATAACAGCTTTATTGAAGTGTCAAGGTATTTAGTATTAATTACTAATTGGGGACAAGCTCAGAGGGGGTTTCTTTCCCTTTGTTTTCTTTTTAATCAGGAAGCAAAAGTATAAACAAAAGACAGGGTAAAAATCATTTAAGACCGAGTTTACCAGAGGACCAGACAGGGGTGATACATGCCATCTCTCCTTTTTGAATGAAACTTTACTAGATTGAAGGCACTACCCAACAACTCTAAAAGACAAAGTGGGCCGGCTTTGGGATTTTTCCTTTAGGAGTTAGACCACCCCCCCCCCCCCTGGTTTTTGGACCAAAATCCTAAAAATGTCACTAAAATAAGCATCAAATTTAGACACCACTCCTGCTTACAGAATGCATTGAATTTTACTGATATTTAAGCAAATATAGATTGGACCTATCTCAGTTCACACCAAAAGTTTCAAGTCATTTGAAGTGACAGGTGCCAATCAAGGATTGTCATTTCCTACCCATGTCACGCAACATTTACCTATAAGGCAAATTAGCTCAAATTCGGACTCAAATATTGTTTAAATCCAACTTTCTAAATCAAAACCAATTTTGCCACAGTTAAGAGTCACCCTTGGCCCAATGAAATCAAGAATAAAATTTTTGGCATCTGTTATTTTGTGGTAACAAAAGCTGCTTAAACAACGTGACAAGACTCTAGTTTTAACAAAGAGACAAGGGCGAAATCTAAAAATATTAGATATTATAGAATCAGTTTGTCAAAGTTATTTCTATGTTAATGTCATTAACAAAGTCTTTGGATATTATTTAGGGCAGTGGAAGCTCAATGAATGCAAAACTCTTTGCAATATCCCTTAACCCTCGCACGTACACGGTGGGTGGGGGAGGGTGAATGCCATCCCCCAATAAGGTTTTTTCAAAATTTTGAAAAGACGATTTACTCTAAGGAGCTGAAACTTTCAGTAGCTGTTCGTTCATCCTTGGCGGATATTTTGATATGTCAATTGTGTGTCTATCATCTTTTTTGATGTTTCCATGGCAACCGCTAGTTTGATGTGGGTTTGGCCAAAAATCAACTTTCTTTGACGTAATTCTGTAGTTTGTTTTCCAGTTTTCTTCATCAAATTCCAGAAATTCACTAATTTGTACATTTCATAAATATTCTAGCTTGATTTTGTATTAATTTCTGTTATTTCATGACTTTTTAAGAAAAAAAGTAAAATCCAAGATCGCGGATCCAAGGTGGCGGATCAAATGACGTCATTTGACATCATATGACGTCACAACCAATGATTATGGTATCATTTTGTAGAGCAAGTTTAGGGCTATCTAATCAATGTAAATTTGTTTTGCTGTGCCTTAACAGAACAAAAACCCAAGGGGATTTAATTCACTTCCCCCTTGTACCACAGTGGGGGTAAGAGTTAGCTTGTACGTCCGCGGGTTAAATAACAGCGCAAAACACCTAAATTCTATTCGTACAATCTAAATATGGGAATGAACGGCCATGATGTTTAAATTCTAAAACATTGACTAGTTAGATGAGAGTTCCTCTCGGCCTATATCTTACTCTTTAGATTACTCTTGATACCCTGCTCAATCATTACAGGTCATTAATAACTACTTAATAACCGAGAGTGAGGTCGTTACGGGAAAATCTCAAACTGAGGCCTTGCCGTATTGACCGAGCGATAGCGAGGTCAATACGGTAGGCCGAGGTTTTAGATTTTCCGGTAATTACCGAACGGTCGAGGTTATTAAGATGTTTATTATATGGCTCATGAATAAAGAAAAAAAACATTCGAGCGGAAGTCGTCAATTTAAATCCGGCGATGCGCGCGTTTACCGATTCATTCATCGTCTCAAACCCAGGGCAGAAGTACCCAGTCAGTGAACTTCACCACTATATTACGTATTCCGTTAAAAACACTCATTTCTTTACCGGAAAAGTGACTGCCACAGCCTCAAAAAGGTATTTTAGTATCGTGGTACCACAAGTTGATGGGGAAGTTTTTCCGACTTTTGTGGCGGAACGTCAACGCATATAGAAAAGACAGAAAGTGCTTCAAAATTGTCCAAACCAACGATCTTTCAGTGAAAGAAAATACTAATGCTTCAGAATACACTGCTCAAAATAAGCTTAACTCGATCTTCGCATTCGCTTTCGACAACATATCTTCGCCTTCTTCATTCTGGGATTTATGAATGAACTTTTCAAGCCTTGTGAACGTCTGCAGTTACCAGAAACACTGCTACTGACAGAAACGGCGCCCGATTGTTTACATCTGATGATCCTGGAAGGTGATTTACACTTGCTTGTGTTAAAGCGAGGGAATCTATTTGATGAGAACTTTGACGGATTTCAATACTTCGGTAATTGTTGTGACTAAGATGATAACTTATAAGTTTCTTCGTGGTGTTCTGCTCAGGATGAATGACAGATCTGCCGATGGTGTTTTACACTTAGCGATTTTAGCTTTACTCAAGACTCGGCAAACTTTGATTGTTTTTCACTAGTGCCCGCCAAGGTTACCGGCTGGTAAGTCATCTATATAAATTTTATTAAGGAAGTATCTCTAAACTTTTAGCTACTTATATTCTCTTACTGATTTTAATCGGCTTTCATCGTTTTAATGCGCTTGAATTTTGAGAGTCGGGCTCTTCCTAATTTGCATAATCCGTAATCGGCCCGTGGGCATTACGGCTGCATAATGACCGCTCAGATCTCGCTCTTAGCCAATCAGAGCGCGCGTTATATCGGCCACAAGCCAAAACCATGTAATAATACTTGATCTTGCAATTGATTATTGTCAACTCTTACTTTACATTCGGCATACAAACTCATCAATCCTGAGAAGTATTCTTTGCTGAAACTATTGTTTGCCCCCATTCCGAGTTCAAACAACCATTGAAATATTGATTTTGCTGCATCAGGCATGCAAGTAAATCTTGGTAAACACGTATATAATACTTGAACTGTAAGACTGAGCTTCAGCTAGCGTTTTTCTTCTGAAAGTTCCTATACTGAATTAACCGCGGATAAATTTTATACCTCAAAGATGTTAGCACAAAATATTATAAATAATCGCATATCTCCGAGCAAGAAGATGTGTGAAAAAAAATTGCAATTCTGAGAAAAAATTGAGCCTTGAGAAGATATAGTAGCTGGAATTGTGTGAAAAACCTAGGGTCCAAGCGAGCACACATAAGAACATACACGGCACAAGTGCCTTAGGTTAGCAAGGTTTGGTCCTAGTTGAACTTTTTGAATTTTTCTAGGCACTCAAGAAGCTTGAGTGGCTCTCGGCTATCATTTTCTTTTGTGCTCAGTAACCTCCAGTGTACATCCGTAGCTCCATAGCGCTGTGAAATAAGTAATTTGTTTTTTTCTGGTCGCAAGACTGTGTTACATATTCTACATGGTGGATGGTAAAGTAGCTGGGAAGTAGTGCTGTTTTCCTACTGCAAGCCTGGTCAAGATCTCTTCTGCTTAATCTTAAGAAGGACTCAGATCAGCCTGGTTTGTGGTGAGTTGGCCACTTCTGTACATCACAGACAACCTGCAGAAGTACTGGGCTATTTGGTCTGCAGGAAGCTAATCTTTGCTGGACATTTTCCTGTTACTGCTGTCTTGCAGAGTCTCATCTTACTGCACTCGTCCACTACATTTTCTCCTCACCTTCCAGGAATGTTCTTTTCACTTTCACAGAAAAGCGGGTTCGTCAGACCCATCCCTTTGAGATTTCTCATGTGGATCATGATCACTAAAGGACGTTTGGGATTTCAAACCATTTTATTTTGACGCTGTCTATGCCGTTTCTTTCTCTAACCTCATTAGGTGTTTACCCGCTGATCCATGTGTTTCTGCAGACTGCAAAATACCGGTATGTTCTTGTGAATCCCTCCTCAGGGTAGGAGGGATACACTCTCGTAGCTTTTACAACTTGGGACTCTTCTTCAATAGATTGCGAGGTCCTAGACCATAGTTAATTGAGGGGAATGGTTTTGAAGCCCGGCAAACATCAAAGGAGCAAACAAAGATGCCAAGATTTGTGTTGGAAGGTCCATGACCATGCGCAATCTTTTTTGTGCCCATACACTATGCATGAATTACGTAACCAAAACGTTTCTATTGGTTAGTTCCTCGGTCAGTGAAAAAAAAGGTAAAGTCTGCATACGAGCCAAATGGCCCATCAGGCCGGAGCTTATCCCGGTTTCCGTAGCATGAAGCGACTAGGAGTATTTCTACTTCCCCCTGGATGGGATGCTAGTCCATCGCAGGGTTACCCCAGCATTAAGTTCGCCGGTACCCATTTATACACCTGGGTGGAGAGAGGCACTGTGAGAGTAAAGTGTCTTGCCCAAGAACACAACACAATGTCCCCGGCCAGGGCTCGAGCCCGAACCGCTCGGTCCGGAGACGAGCGCACTAACCATGAGGCCACCGCGCCTCCCTCGGTCAGTAGTATACAACAATTGTATTTTGTGCAAGTTCAAGGCCAAAAAAGAGAACAAAAACATACAACAACGAACTTTGTTGAGTTTTATAATAATCCCCTTCTATTAACTATGCCTAGACTAAGGCTGTTGGAGCTGACACTTGTCAAACTCCTTGATCTAAAAGTAGCAGTCTCTCTTGCAGTACATTTAAGGGCTGCTCTACGCATAAGTCTGTAGGCCCTTGAGGTCTTTCAAATCCATTCCTCATTGTGCAGGTGTGAAACGTTAACCAGGGCCCACATCATAAGCCTTCTACACTCTCAAACCTAAAAAAATTTAGAGACAGGATCCCAGACATTGTGTGTTTCATGGTCTGGCCTGACTCTTGAGTCAATATTATTGATATGCCTGGCACCCTCTAACCCACCGTAGGATATCACTAGCTCTTTTGATGTCGTCGCCTTCATTTATGCTGCAACGCACATGGCTCTTCACCGTGGCAATTCATCTGTCACAGACATCCTTTTCAACCTGTGGATCACTGAAATCATATCTGACGATCTTAATGCCTGTGCACTCTGTAAGGCTGGTAAGTAAGTAAGTCAGTAAGTCAAGTTTATTGTGTATATACACTTAGCTTTGCTGGGAAGTGAGAGGATGAGATGAGAACAAAGGTGACATCTGGTACGTATTGTCACGCTTTTCTTTCAAAAAAAGTTACAATTGAGCAAAACATCGAAGCCATTCTTAACACTGGAGTGTGCACATCTATAAATATATATGAAAATCCGTTGTGCAGTGGTCTAAGCTATATCAAATGACTAGATCATGTGTCATTCATTCCCAATTAAACAGATTTATGTGAAGCAATTATAAATGCACTGACCTACAATTAAAGGGTTCTCTGACTTCTCTGGACATATTTACAAGAATGAACATGTTTGCTTTACAGGTAATTATATAAAAGAATATTTAATAAATAATAATAAAAACAAACTATTAATAACAAATAATAACAGCAATAAATATAAAAAATAATTAATAATAATAATACCAACAAACTATTAATTATCACTTGGTGATATTATTTACTACTGACCAAGTTCTTTGGTTCTTGTTCCCATGCTTTCGAAGTTATATCCACAATGTTTATTTTTATATCAATAAGGATTTACTTGCCTGCTGATGCAGCAAGGTAACAAAAGTCAAAGATGTTTTTTAACTCGATTTGCATGAAAATGGATATTCATTGGGTGAGCTCAAAAGTTAATATATGAGGGCAAACACTAATTTCATGGAATAATACTTGTCAGGATTGGTGAGTTTGTATGCTGAGTGTAAAGTAATAGTTGACAATAATCAATTGCAATATCAAGCATGTGACCCGTCCATGATGCTCGAGCAGGGTTTCAAGAGTAATCTAAAAAGTAAGATATGTCCAGAAAAACTCTCATCTAACCAGTCAATGTTTTAGAATTTTAATATCATGCACATTCATTCCCATATTTAGATTTTTACGAATAGAATTTAGGTGTTTTGCACTGTTATTTTAACCCGCGGACGTACAAGCTAACTCATAACCCCACCGTGGTACAAACGGGAAGTGGATGGAACCCCTTTGGGCTTTCTCTCTGTTTAGAGCCAGCGAAAAAAAAATTGCATTGATTATATAGCCCTGGGCTTGGTCTACAAAATGGTACCATATATGTTGGTTGCAAAATGATGTCATTTGACTGCCATCTTGGATCCGCCATCTTGGAAATTGATACAAAATCAAGCCAGAATGCTTATTACATGTACAAACTGGTGAATTTCTGGAATTTGATGAAGAAAACTGGAAAACAAACTACAGAAATATGTCAAAGAAAGCTGGTTTTTGGCCAAACCCACATCAAACTAGCGGTTGCCATGGAAACATCAAAAAAGATGATAAACACACAATTGACATATCAAAATATCCGCCAAGGATGAATGAACAGCTACTGAAAGTTTCAGCTCCTTAGAGTAAATCGTCTTTTCAAAATTTTGAAAAAAACTTATTGGAGGATGGCATTCACCCTCCCCCACCCACCGTGTACGTGCGAGGGTTAAGGGATATTGCAAAGAGTTTTGCATTCATTGAGCTTCCACTGCCCTAAATAATATCCAAAGACTTTGTTAATGACATTAACATAGAAATAACTTTGACAAACTGATTCCATAATTTCTAATATTTTTAGATTTCGCCCTTGTCTCTTTGTTAAAACTAGTCTCTTGTCACGTTGTTTAAACAGCTTTTGTTACCAAAAAATAACAGACGCCAAAAATTTTATTCTTGATTTCATTAGGCCAAGGGTGACTCTAAACTGTGGTAAAATTAGTTTTGATTTAGAAAGTCGGATTTAAACAATATTTGAGTCCGAATTTGAGCTAATTTGCCTTATAGCTAAATGCTGCGTGACATGGGTAGGAAATGACAATCCTTGATTGGCACCTGTCACTTCAAATGACTTGAAACTTTTGGTGTGAACTGAGATAGGTCCAATCTATATTTGCTTAAATATCAGTAAAATTCAATGCATTCTGTAAGCAGGAGTGGTGTCTAAATTTGATGCTTATTTTAGTGACATTTTTAGGATTTTGGTCCAAAAACCAGGGGGGGTGGTCTAACTCCTAAAGGAAAAATCCCAAAGCCGGCCCACTTTGTCTTTTAGAGTTGTTGGGTAGTACCTTCAATCTAGCAAAGTTTCATCCAAAAAGGAGAGATGGCATGTATCACCCCTGCCTGGTCCTCTGGTAAACTCGGTCTTAAGCTTATCAAAGTCAAGTATTTGGGAATTTATTTCCAAGTTTATGTGCATTTTACATCCCAGTTAGAGTTCAGATCAATGTACTAAAATAAACAAGACAGGTATAGAGAACACAACTTTAATCTAAACTTAATTCGATTCCGGTTGAACGTGGACAGCTCAACATGAAAAACTGAAGTGTTTAAACTGCAAAGCTGTGAACGAAGGTCCTGCTTGATTGAACTTTGGATCTCACAGGAGATCTAATCAGCCAAATTTGGAAAGTAAAACGATAATACGTCACTACTGTAAGGCTGACACAACGTCGTAGAGTTAAAACAATATTTCGGCTGGCCTCAGGTTTAGATGTTACTAAATTATAAAAATGAAATTACAATATTATACCATGGTGCCGATGTTTGTCCTGTTTTCATAGTTGTTTCGTTCATTAAAAGTTGTTCGTTTCGCTCATATAAGTTCATTAAGGTCGAGGAATAAGACACATTCTTATCAAAGCTTACCATATTAGCATGAGATTTAATCATTTTCAGGTCACTTTCTAGCAAACAAATGCACATCTCCTGGTCATTTTGAACGCCTGGACGACTCAAATGCTCATGAAATTCAGCCTTCAAGTTGGCCATAGTACTAATTCGAACATTCGAAGTCAACTTCACTTCAATTTAGCGAAACACCTAATATTAAAGGTCGTGTAAAAGCTACAAATTCATCAATATTCGGGCTGACACGATGCACGCATTGAGTAGTAGGCTCGCACTGACTGCACGGTTACAATTCCAATATGGCGTCGGGCTCGGTTACTATTCCAACATGGCGTCGGACTCGGGCGCTCTCGTTTGGGCCGACTAATTACGAACATTGTCTACACCTGAGTGAGTGAGTGAGTGAGTGACACATTTGCATATCGGAGTCCCCGCAACAAACACGTTTCTACGCTTCGCGTATCCACGAGTTTAAAAACTGACCAAAAAATAAGATATAAAAATGTCTAACCATAATATAGCAGTGATTAATAAACCGAATTTGAAGAAATTGAAGAAATCTCAACTTACTGATCTGTTGTTGAAAGATCGACAAAAACCAATTCCAAAACCTCGTATTGAATCTAAAAAACCAGTTCCAGCACCACGCAAAAGTGTCAAACAAATGGTCTGGGAATATGAAAATCTTATAATTCCCCCACCACCTGGGTTCAGAGATGGGTATATTGGTGGTCAGATGCCAGTTCCTAAACCTCGAACAATTAAACCTGTTCCAGCTCCAAGAAACATGAAACCTCTTATTCCAGCTCCGACAACAAAAGTAATAGATTTACCTATTGGAGCTATGTTTAAGGTAGAAAAACCAATAACTAAACCAAGAACAAAAAGAAACCTCCCATTCCAGCTCTGAGAACTAAAATAACACCTGTTAAACGAGTTCTAAAAGATGCTGTTGAAACTCACAAAATTGATTTGAAAAATAAAAATGATCCGTTAATTCAATTACAAACTACCAGACAGGCAATCGAGTACTATTTTAATAAATCTCACCTGAAAAGCGGTAAAATTTTAAATTTTATGAAACTCTAAGAGTAACCTTTATCAAAGAAGTTCCTTAGAATGAGAGAAATGATGAGGATATTGAAGTTGAAATTGATGTTATACTACTGGTGGTAAGCATTATTTAAAACGTAAAACTTCTCATTTCAATAGTAAAGCCAAGACTGTTACAAATATTATTGATTTAAATCAGCAATTAAAAATTTCGCAAGAAGAGATTCTGAAAAAAATCGCACAATGGCTATCAGAAGGTAGTGGTTGGAGGGTCTGCTAAATCTGCGAGCCAGCGAGCCATGCGAGCCACGGTGCGAGCCATGCGAGCCATGCGCGTCATGCGAGTCATGCGAGCCATTTTTGCGAGTATTTTTTTTTTCTTCAATTGGTCTGGGAGGTCGTCGACTTTTCACCAGGAAACATAGATCTCGCGCCCGACCATCACTAAACTAGGGAAAAATTAACGCCCGGGCGGAGTGTGGGGGTATTCAGCGGGCATGCTTTTAGATAAAAAATATGTTGTGTAAGCGTCACGGAATATTTAAGTACTGTTCACACATATCTTTAAAGTTAATTTCTTTATTTAGCTGTCATTAATTGTCATCAAATAACGCTTAAAACTTTCAAAAGTGTGCATTCGCTCAATGTTGCACACCTGGTATCATTTTTACCTCTGTTTGCGAATTTATAATACTCAATTCTTTTTCCCCTCTTCTGTACATAAGTTACAATTACGCCATTGCGCGCGTAACGTCCGGCAAAAGTTCATTACAATCGAATGGTAGCATTCCGAGTTCTGCATTGATATAAGGCGGACAAACGTGGCCTTTTTCCGAGGTATACTGAAGTACGTTGTTCCATCACTGTGGCAGCTGACTAAGGTTTAATTAATTTAACGGCAAAGAAAAAAAAGAAGAGTATTTTCTCAGTTTCACTTTTAGGTTTACTGACATGGAATCGATATAATGTTATGCCGTGTTCAAAACAACTGGTAAGAGGCTCAAGAATTTACAAATGGAATTAAGACTGGTTTAAAAACAAAAATCTTGTCTAAGACAAATAATCTGGGCTAGTTTATAATGCAATCAACTATAAAAATGGTTGTCAATGAGGGCAAAAGAAGAATGGCTGTGAGAGGACTTTGGAATAACTGACACCGAGGCAGTTCGCATGGAAATATTGGGCGCACCCGTCGTAGCCCACCCAGTCTTCTCCATCATCATCTCGGCAAATCTCGCGTAAATTCGCATTCCTCCTGCAAGTAAGATTCCTTACTATGGCGATCTGACAGAACAAAGCAGCTTGAATTCGAAGACACATACTCTTCAAAAAATTCTTTAAAATCACCCTCGAAAAAACCAAAGACATAGCCATTTTCCTTTCTATAATCATGCAAACGCAGACGGAGATATTCCTCGTCCACTTTGTCCGCCATATTTACATTTTACGCGGGAAAAGTATATCTTGTTACGTATGTGCAAGTGAAATGTCCTTTAATTTTACGGGATCACTTACACAACGTATTTTTATATAAAAGTTTGTCCGCTGAATATCCCCACACTCCGCCCGGGCGGCGCCCACTAAACTATCGCTGTAAACCGCCCGCCCGCCATCTTGAAAGCGGAGATGACGCTGGGACGAGTATAAACGGTACAACCTCGCTCCCAGGGTACTCTCTCTTTCCGGGTCTGGGAAATTAATTTTAGATTTAGCTACAAAAGTGCCTACAATTGAAATATTCCCAAAAGAAAATCCTAATCTCGCTTCGGCTACCAGAACTATTACTGGTGCGACAAATATGAAAAATGCTCTAAACATCTGTACATCGTGCCAAGTCTTGCGTCATAGTAATGGCTACCCTGAGTGTGATGAATTTTTTTCTTTGTTTCATATTTTTGTTGCTTGGAGAAAATTTTGTGTATTCAAATCGCCCAGGATCCGCAAAAAATAAAAACAATGCGTCAAAAATTTATTAGGGTTCGGGACTGAAGTAAAGAAAATTTTCTGAGAGAAACGCACGGCTCCACCGCCCCACCGCTACTCGAATGGGTAAATGAATGGTATCCATTGGCACCTATCATTCATTGATATCCACGTTGAAAATCGTTCAAGAAAAAAGAAAACAGTACTTCAGGGCAACTCCGTTTATTGGCGTCAAGAATGGTGAGCGAATCGCGTAATTTTAACAGGTTCGCTCTTTATTGAATCAGAGTTACCAAAACTTTGTCGGTTGGCTGAGTGCTGCATGTGGTTGTCTCTTCCCTTAAAAAAAAAAGACAATCTTTAAAGAGGAAGCGACCGTCACGTAATATTGCGTGATATTAATATTGCGAGCCATGCGTATAATATTGCGTATTATTAAATTCTCAACCTCGGATAATGCAATTCTAG
>NC_138149.1:12847400-12914900 GCF_964199315.1 Orbicella franksi
ATAAAAGACTGTCAGAGATCATAATTGTCATGTGACAGGTAAATACAGAGGCTCAGCTCATGAAAGCTGTAATGCTAATTTTCAATTAACTGATAAGATACCAGTCATATTTCATAATCTTAGAGGCTATGACAGCCATTATATAATAAAACAGATTGGTCAAACAGCTAAGAATAACACTTACACCAGTAAAAAGGGTGAGGAGAAAGAAATGAGTATTAATGTTATTCCGAATAACATGGAGAAATACATGGCATTTATGTTAGGTCACAATTTGGTATTCATTGATAGTTTTCAGTTCATGAGTTCTAGTTTTGATAAACTAGTCAGTAATCTGCCCAAAGAATCTCTAAAATATCAAAAAAAATAATAATAAAATAAGGAAAAGCACTTGATTTGGTGTCTAAAAAAGGTGTTTATCCATATGACTATATGGACTCATTTAAAAGGTTCAATGAAACCAAATTATCACCAAAGGAAGAATTTTATAGTATTCTGAATGATCAACATATCTCTGATGATGACTATAAACATGCCAAACGTGTTTGGAAAGGATTTCAGCTCAAGAATATGGGTGAATATCATGATTTGTATTTGATGTCAGATATTCTGTTATTAGCTGATGTGTTTGAGAATTTCAGAAAAACATGCTTGGAATATTATAAATTAGATCCATGTCACTATTTCACAAGTCCAGGTTTATCTTGGGACAGTATGCTCAAAATGACTGACATTAAACTTGAATTGATGACTGATGTTGATATGTTCCAATTCACAGAGAAGGGTGTGCGGGGTGGTACTTCCTATATTGCTCACAGATTTGGTGAAGCTAATAATAAGTACATGAAATCCTATGATAAGACCAAACCATCAAGATAGATCCCTTACTTAGATGCAAATAACCTCTATGGTTGGGCAATGAGTCAGTATCTTCTGGTAAATTCAGATGGATCACAGACAAACTTATCAGTAAATTAGATCTCAATAAGTATACAGATGATAGCAAAACAGGATTAATTTTAGAAGTGGACCAGGAATACCCTCATAAATTGCATGATTTGCATAATGACTTTCCTCTTGCTCCTGAACAGGTAAAAGTCACAGAAAATATGCTTTCAGGTTATTGCAAACGGATAAAAGACAAATTTAATATCTCAATAGGGCAAGTTCATAAATTGATACCTACATTAAACAATAGACAAAAATACGTTCTCCACTACAGGAATCTACAATTATATCTTGATTTGGGATTAAAACAAACCAAAATTCGTCGTGTTTTAAAATTTAATCAATCTCCTTGGTTAAAAGAGTACATTAATTTTGATACACAGAAACGAACTAATGCTAAAAATTCGTTTGAAAAAGACTTCTTCAAACTCATGAATAATGCAGTCTCTGGGAAAACTATGGAGAATATTCGTAGACGAGTTGATGTTAGACTTGTTACTGATGAGAAACAACCTATTAAATTAACAAGTAAGCCTACTTAGGTGTCATCAAAAACTTTCAATAAAAATCTGGTTGCAGTACATAAGATCAAAGAAGCACTGACTCTGAATAGACCTGCTTATGTAGGTATGTGTATTTTAGCCTTGAGTAAGACTTTGATGTATGATTTCCACTATAATTACATCAAACAAAAATACAGATCAAAAGCTCAATCATTGTTCACAGATACTGACTCTCACATATGAAATTCGAACAAAAGATATTTACAAAGACGTTTGGGTAGATAAAAACAAGTTTGATAACATGCAGTGATTATCCAGAAGATAGTAAATTCTATGATAAAACCAATAAGAAAGTAATTGGTAAGTTCAAAGATGAGGCAGCTGGTCAAATAATAACAGAATTTGTTGGTCTCAGAAGTAAAATGTATTCGTATATCAAAGACAATGGTGAGAATAGTAAAACCGCGAAAGGAACCAAGAAAATTGTGATCAAAAAGAATATTCATCATGTTGACTACAGAAGTACTCTTTTAAACAACGAACAAATGTATCATAAGATGAAAACTATCAGATCTGATCGTCATCAACTGGGAAGCTAAGAATTGAATAAAGTTTCACGATCATGTTTCGACGATAAAAGATATATTTCAAAATAAAAGATATATTTCGCCCGATGACCCATTCGCCCGAAGACGTTTAGCCCGATTTCTGAGTCGATTCGCCCGAAGAAACAGTCGATTCGCCCGGACCAAGAGTCGATTCGCCCGGACTAATAAAATCCAGGTTAATGAAGTATGTTTTGTTGGCTTAACTTAATCAAACATATAGCATTTAACGTTTCCTAATCTTTGGCGCTGCCAGTAAATTGTTAAGTTCAATTTAGCGTTTATTGTAAACAAACGCTGCCCATGGATACATCTATTTTTCACGCCAGACACTTCGACTTCTCACGCGTTTCTTGCAAACAAACTCTGTTCATAGATACGTTATTCGTATTCCCTTTTGTTGTTTGTAGTATATTTAACCGTCTTATTTTGGATATGTTTATCAGAACTTTTCACGATCACATTCTACCGTATTGCGTTATCGATTGCCATATGCAAATGTCTACTAAAAATGCAAGAAACCACGCTATGATTTAAGTAACGCCATATTTTATTGGATATGATTTTAAAATCCTATTTACATGATAGTATCCTAACCTATATAAACCTATATGAACCCTATTGACAATGAAATATATACAGCGAATAAATATTTTCGTCAAACCTACAGCAAAAAGAAATCTACGTATTCAAGTGAAGCGAACAACTAACAACTGCAAGCACGATTTGTAGGAACAGATATTTCCATTTGAAACCCTAATCCGCAACTGCTCTGCTGTTTTATCTTTGGACGCGTATTGGTCCCAGAGTTCAAATATCTTGCCTTGAAGGCGGCGGTAGGTTTGCCTTTGAGTGCGCTGTTAAACTTTACTTTATGTTAACTTGTTCGCTTCGGCGAAACCTAATATTAATAAGTAAACACACAAACCCCTTTCAAAAAGTTAGGATTGCTTCCGTCATGCCGATCCAGTGTTTACATGAGAATGTGCTGCACGCGCTAAACGCAACAATGCTCTTTCATATCCCAACTAAGACGATTCAGCTTATGTATACTACAGACGCCAAAAAGGGAAAACAAATAACGGATTTATCTATGGAAAGAGTTTGTTTGCAAGAAACGAAGTGTCTATTGACGGCGTGATAAATAGATGTATCCATGGGCAGCGTTCGTTTACAATAAACGCGTGACAAATTGAACTCAACGGTTAACTGGCATCGCCAAAGATTAGGAAACGTTAAATGCTTTATGTTTGATAAGTTAAGCCAACAAAACATAAGGATTATCCAGGATTTTATTAGTCCGGGCGAATCGACTCTTAGTCCGGGCGAATCGACTCTTGGTCCGGGCGAGTCGACTTTTTTTCGGGCGAATCGACTCCGAGATCGGGCGAAACGTCTTCGGACGAAACGGCCATCGGGCGAAACGACCGCAATTCTTCAAAAGATGGCATACGATCATAGCGGAGCTCCGGCGGCCCGAAGGGCTGCCAAGCGGAGCCCCATATCCATATAGGGAAGAAAAGGAAACCCATGAAGGATTTTGCTCATGGTTATCATGGCTAACGGTATTGCTCGTGGGCGCGTACGCACGACGGCGACGACGACGACGACGACGACGACGACGGAGTTGCGCAAGATGGCGGCCATACTCCAGCTAATAAGTTGACGAGACATGCACCCTCGGTTTGTAGCGGAAGAATGCCATTTTTCTTGGTGGGACTTTTAAAGAAAAACGATAACGGAGGTTCATCTAATGTTTTTAAGACAGGGTTGCACTGCGGCAAAAAACAGAAAGCAAGAATTAACAGGCAAAGAAGTAGCGAAGAAAATCGCGAAAAAGACTGAGCGAGCCAGCGCTGGGGAAGGAGGCGAAACAATACCGAACAATGCCGCGAATTATAGCGAGTCAAGGGCTAGAGAAAGGAGGGGAAATAATACCGAACAATGCCGTGAACCAAAGCTAACGAGGGCTATGGAAAGGAGGCCAAAGTACCCGACAAACTGATTCAGAAGATTGCAGAACTCCCCATGGCCAAGTTCAAAATTCGCGCGAACGTGATGGTGTGCAGCCGTGCAAGAAAATTCCAAAAGTCACATGATTTGGTCAGGTGATGAACAAGAGAAATCAAACGTGCCCGAGTGTTTTAGAGAAATTACAAAACGGTAAACGCAGCGGAAAGAAGTGGTTGGTTCGTTGATCTATCGAAAATATTACTTCAGTTCAGTCTTCACAACTTTTGCTGCAAGTTTCCGCCTGGAAGATTTACACTGGCCGAACTGAATTGCCAACTTGCGGTAAGTGACTTTTGTTGTTGCGTTTGCTATGAAAATTAACAAGTTACCTCGGCGATATAAGCTTATTTTCAATTGGAAGCCATTAAAAGTCTTCCTTATTTGAAGCCATGCTGTAATAGATTTTAAAAATTGCATCGTTTTAATTTCGCTCGTCTCTAAACAATAACACGTGGGTCGCTTTGGAGGTTGCTGTAAGTTGTAAACAAATTAAGTTTTCTGTCGATTTTCGTCGTCAACTTAAGCTTATAACCTCAGGTCTAAAAATAAGCTTAACCAAAACCGTATTTGTAAACACGGCCGGGCGAGTTAGTTAGCACTGCCACTTCGTAGACTTAAAATTTCTTCTTCTGTTGTTGAAAACCAAGAAAGGTCTACAAACCATTTTAAGCCGAAGCGAACAGGATTTGCTAAATTTACTTTTGTTCCTATGTGAATCTTTGTATATTGTGATTACAAAGTATGGAGATCTCGTTTTGTTCGTTCAATTTATTCGGTTTGGCGAAATGCTTGGGTGAATTCCGAGGTTAATTTGGTTGAAGACTGGTAAAGCTACCGCCAATAAAATGACTGCAAAACTAAATTAAGCCGTCGGCAAAAATACACTCTCAGTAATATTCAAATTTGAGCGTGAATAATTATTAAACTTTAACACTGCAAGCTTAAACGAATTTTCTTTATCCTCTCTTTTATTCGGTCACCTTTCATTGAGAAGGGATTTGCTGTTGATACTCGAGCTCAGATGTAGTGATATGCATCTTGTCTTTATAATGTAGATTTCCTCGTTTTATTTTGTTGTCTGTCCAATTAGTTCGGTTTGGTGAAATGTTTATATAGTCCAAAATGTTGAGTAGACGATTATGCATGGCAATCCTGTCTGCAAATAAAGCTCTGCTTTGATTTTGATTTGCTATTTCATTTTATTTGTGCCATTGCTTTTGGTTGGGGGTACATGGACCCTATTTTCTTAATAAGAGGTTATTCCCCAATGCGGTATTTACACTTAATATGAAAATCTTCCTAAAAAGTGAGATGGTACTAATTAACTCGGTAAATTGAACAGCGTAATAGTAGAAGTTCTTGCCCTGACCATTTTTCGGTAATAAAAATAACTTTTACATACATATATACACAATTTAGTTGGTGAGAGCACTCTCCCCTCTCCACTCTCTCTCTCTCTCTCTCTCTCTGCTCTCTTCTTCATACTAATTTTTTTTATTAACCAACTCATTAACCGAATGTCACTGACTGTTGTCTTTATTGTGCATGCATACTTTTTTGCTCATCGAAGAAAGTTTCAGTTTCTTCCTGGCTGTTTCCTTTGTCCTGTCCGGTACCGATTCGTTTGTGATATAGCTTTGTGAATTCTCTATTCTCATTAAATTTTATCTCGTCAGGGTGATAGAACGCACTCTCAAGAGTGTTTAATCATTGTTTTCAGTTGCTACAATTTTCAGGAAAAAAGCAATAGTTTTCTTAATTTCCTTTTACTTTGTGTTAGGACCTTTTTCAAGTAACGAATTAGATTCGTTCTAGAGTTAAGTATTTTTAAATTATAATTATGAAATAGGCATTTTTTTTATTTTGTATTTTTTATTTTAGTCACACGCGATGTTTTATGATTTTATCAACGTATACCATGTAAACGTAAATAATGCACTAGAATTTGCCAATCAGAGTGCGCATTATATCGGTTGTAAATACAAACCATATGTAATAAATGTATGTAAATGATATTTTTATGACAGAGAACTGGACAGGGCAAGAACTTCTTCTTTTGTAAATTTATATATTAATTCCTCTCAGTACTGTCAAAATGTGTCGGGAACCTTCATTCTTGATAGTCCATTATTTTCCACCTTACCTAGCACAGAAGCTCACCAAATCCTAACTAATAACCAATGTGCATGTACCTCTGGCCTTTGCTGTGCACTACGTGTATATTCTGTTATCCTGCCTTAACTGCTAGAAACAATTTTGACAGAGCTGTTTCAACAGTTTCACTTAAATTAATTTCCAGCAACAGCACTACATGTAGCAGTGTTATTGAGTATGAACTTTATAGAGGGCTTTAAATTTTTATTTTTTTAATGATTACCGAAGACACCAAATAAACATGTGTATACATGTACATAACCTGATGTTGGTTTTGGTTGCGAATTGTAGTTCATAATAGTCATCCTATTACAGGTAAGGGGGAAAAGTTCAGAAAGTTTAGAACATCTCTTCCCCCAGCACACCTTCTGTCTACAGGTGCAATTATTGAGAGGTTATATATATATGAAGAGTATTGTAAAGTTATAGACTTAACATTAAAAGCTGACATTTGAACGCCTCCTTTGCTAAAATTAGTCACAATTTAATTGTTATCCTCCCTGTGAATTTATAGAGATTCCAGAGGCAAATTATCATCTAATGTGGAAGTCCTGTCTTCAAGTGAGGGAAAATGACACAAAAAAGCTACTGTGAACGTAAAAAGAATTATGAATGTTGATATGGTGTACATTGTACATCATGTAAAGGTATTTGGTGAGTGCCAAAGGCATAACATTTCATGTATTGCTTTTTCAGGACAAATTATATAACAGTGACATTTTAAAAGGTGTGATCAGAAAAATAATGAGTACATTGTCCAGGCAGTACCAGTTTATGGACAGCATATGCAGACAGTAAGAGAAAAGCATTACTGAGTAAGTTTGTTTTATGCTTTTGACTCTTGTACTTGGATTTTGAGTCATTTCACCACAAGAATAGGTAATGAAAAATGCAATAGTTGTTTGGAATTTATTTTTGAAGGCAAACTTATAAGTCTGCCTATGCTGGATAACAGCCATGTGTAAACTGAATGTAAAGCAAACACACTGTTAAAGATGGGGCAACCCTAAAACCCAGAAACTGGAATCCGGAATCCAGAACCAAAAACCGGAATCCACAAATCAAAGAAAACAAGTTCTTCAAATACTCGAAAATTGTTTTGCTTAGGTTTTTGCCTGTAAAAAATAAGCAGCCAAGTAAAAAGCACCTCAAACTTAACCTTTTTTGGAACAAAAATTCCCTATCTGTTTAAATTAGTGCAACCGTTATTTCTAGTGAGGGCTATGATTATGAGAATCTTAGTAAAGTGCGTCGTTATTTTATTCCAAGCACCCTGAGAACGTCTAAAATAAGCTTGCTGGTAATTAACCGCGTGGCCATGAGCCGAGCGCAGTTCATGTTCTACTCATGGTTTATTATTTTTTTTTGTCAGTGACCAGACCCAAACTTCCTCTCGGCCAAATTTTGAATCATGCAGCCTGTGATGTTTATTTGCCAAAAGCTGTTGAAACATTAATACAAGGACAATGTTAAGGATATTGTTTTCTATATTTGTGTGTAAAATATAGTTTCTTTTGGTTTTATCAAAGCGTGGGATTCGAAGGGAAATAATAAATACGCTAAAAACACTAAAAAAGGGTAATACGTCAGCCATGGAATGCGCTGACGTTGCAGCTTTCATTTTCGCTACTTGACAAATAAGATCATGTTTACTTTGCAAGTTTATTTTGCCAGAAGCGATGGTCATTAATTTATTTGCAATTTTGTGAGTATTCTTGTGGGTTTAGGCAAATGAAGCGAATTCTTTGGTTGTTTCATTGCAGCGAGTTAAGAGATTTGAAGAAAAATTAAATATTTGCCGAGGTAAACAAGAGCTTGGCAGAACTTGCAACGTTAAAGTTAGTGCTAAGAGAAAAAACACAACTGTTCTAAAATTAGCCGTAGATAGCGTAAACCCTCTGATTGTGTGACTTGCGTGACTACTTCAAAGCACAAACAAATTAAATTTTGACTTTTCAGGAAGAAAGCTGTTTATCAATAGCGTGACACTTGTTTCCTTTTGTATCATTCATGGCATATCCCGAGAGAACTTCCAGATTAAGACCATTGTATCATCATAGATTTCACAAAGTCTAAGAGTGATGGTGCAATACGTTATAACACAGTTTGTGTTGATCAAGTGATGTGTTTACAATAATTAATGAATCATCAAGGACTGCTTTGGAATGTGCACTGCATTTTGGCTGTAGTATTAACAAAACAGTTAAATTTTACAAACATGGTTATAAGATCTAAAAGATCTTCTTGTTGCCATTTTGTTTAACAAGTGATCTGCAATTTACCGGAGGTATAAATTTACCCTGTATGTCTAGTAGGTACTGAACAAGATAGAAAATGTCATAGAGAACAGGATGTCTGTCAGTGGCAGCCCCCTGTACATTGACGGTCACGCCCCCACTTTCGAAGTCCAAAGGCTAACCTGGCTCATCTAAATATAAAATTTGATTTTTCCGACAGATACGAGATCAACACTATTTCCACACTGATACTGTGACAAATCAGCAGTTCATATTCTTGGCGGCCATCATATTAAAACAATTTATATAAATGTTGCACACTTACTTCCGTCTGCTTCTCGCTTGCCAAGAGATTGGACCACATGTTGTTAAAAGATGCTAAAAGACTGCCAGAAACTCACTGCAATGGCGTGTTGTTATTGTGCTACTCACCAGTCTGTTCAGAGCAATTTGATCTAGACAAGAACCGTGCTCTCACCAGGGCCAGGTTGAACAAAAGATGGGTAACTTAGCCTATGAGCAGGCTCTCTTGTTTGGGCCGTGGGCATGAGTGGCAAAGCCCCACGAAGGCACTCGCTCACATGCCAATGCAGAAAAACACTAGACTCTTATTTAGCCTGCTCAGACACCAGAGACAGATACCAGAGCCTGCTCGCAGACTATGTACAGCTCTATCCACCCGAAAAGTCACTAACCCTGACTAGTACCCAATGGATAGCTATATCCAGCTTTTGAACAATAAGGCCAGATGTATAGCTAAGGGTTGTTCAGAACTAGTCAATAAGTTTTTAGCAATTACAGCTTGTGGCTGAAGTAAAGCCAAGAAAATAAATAACAGCAAAATAATTTTTCCCCATATTTATTTATTAGACATTGCTGAAGTGAATTATTCCTATCATCATTCATAATATCTGGATTCCGGATTCTGGTTTCTGGTTCCGGATTACGGTTTCCGGTTTCAGTGTTTTAGGGTTGCCCTTAATGATGTACGTGCATGTTAATTTTGAATAATCTGAAATTTCAGAGAGTTTAAAAATATCATATCATATCTGTGATGGTTCTGAGGTGGAGGGCTGTTAGATGTACATGTAAATGTCTCATGGATGGTTTTTCACTTGTTATGATTCAGCTGCCAATAGTTTCTATCTGTTGGTGTGCAACGATCTACACCAATATTTCAACCTAGTAATGTACAGTGTATATTAGTTAACCAAATTATGTTGTTTTTAGTTGACCGATGCAACTACATAGTAATGTGATGTTGAAGCACACAAATTTACAAACATGCCCAGTGTCAACTTGTCAAATATATGAACTGGCCAGACAGTCTAGATTACAAAATTTGCTGAAAGTTGGAATTATCAGGTAAGATATTTCTTAAACATTACAGTGCAGCTCAGATATATGCGAACTACGCATACGCGTATTATACGAGCGTATTTTGCGTGTACGCGTATGTTAATACGCGCACATATACGCGTATATACGCGCACATATGCGCGTATATACGCGCGTATATGTCTCTTTGTTATGCATTCCCACAAGTTTCTTTATGTGAAGCAGTGTTTGTTAAACAAAGGACATTACATTTCTGGGAATGAAAAAGGCTTCAAAGCGAAATTTGCATGTTTTCTAAAACGTCCTGCCGATCAATGAAAGCTATCATATTTCGAGTTTTCGATTCACTTCGCAAATTCACCGACAAACTACCGTTTATTAACACTTGCTTGATCTTAAGCTACCAAAAATGGGAAGAAAATTGAAACCGTCGCTTGAACTCCCTATTTTAACACGTGAACTTAATGTTTTTACAAGATAAGATTTGTGTTTCGGCACGTGTCGGCAAGTCGTTTGCGAAATGTTTGTGTGAATTAAGCGTTCTGAAGATCCTCGTCGAAAAAATGATATCTCCGGTTATATTTGACACAGGTCATTCATTCAAATGGTAAAATAATCTTTCCTTGACAAAAAAATTGTTTATTAAAGTTTCTATGATGCACCGCTCACGTTTAGTTACTTTTTCTTCAAGGAAAAGTTCTGTGTTTCGGCACGCGTCGGCAAGTCGTTTGGAAAGTGTTTATTGTCTGAACCATTCTTAAGATCTTCGTTGAAAAAATGACATCTCCGGTCTTATTTGACACAAATCGTTCATTCAAACGGTAAAATGCTCTTTCTTTAGCTAAATATTAGTTTATCAAAGTTTCTATGGCGCGCTGCTCACGGTTAGTTATTTTTTTTCTTCAAGGAAAAGTTCTGTGTTTAGGCATGCGTCGGCAAGTCGCTTGCGAGATGGTTATCGTTTGAAGCGTTCCGAAGACCTTGCCGAAAAAATTATATCTCCGGTTATATTTGACACAAATCGTTCATTCAAACGGTAAATGCTCTTTCTTTAGCCAAATAATTGTTTAGCAAAGTTTCACTGGCGCGTCGCTCACGTTTAGTTATTTTTTCTTCGAGGAAAAGTTCTGTGTTTCGGCATGCGTCGGCAAGTCGCTTGCGAAAATGTTTATTGTTTGAAGCGTTCCGAAGACCTTGTCGAGAAAAGAATATCTCCGGTTATATCTGACACAAACCGTTGCAAATGGTAAAATACTCTTTCCACGACGAAAGAATTGTTTACTGAAGTTTCTATGGTGCGCCGCTCACATTTTGTTATTTTTAATTTTCTTCAAGAAAAAGTTCTGTGTTTCGGCACACGTTTCCAAGTCGCGCGCTTACTTGACCGTGTTTACTTTGTGTCGAAAAAAGTTCATTCGGTTGTGTTTGCTCCATGAAGATGGGATTGTTGAAGCGTGTAGGTTCTATTTGACAAAAACAAAGCGGTAAATATTTGATTTAACGGCAAAATACTCTCTCTTTTAATTAGTTTCAGTCAGTTAATTTTCTGTCAAGTGCCCAATTGCAAAATGTTAGTTTCAGCCAACATTTTCCTAATAACTCTAGTCTGAAGGCATACGCGCGTATACAGTATACGCGTATTCAAAATAAAGAAAACTCTTTCTCGCTCTGTGGCAAGCAGTCAAGCCATTGAAAACAACAATGTCTTGTTAAGAAAAGAAAAAACAATAGGTTAGCTCATACATACTAATCAGGTATAGCGTATGTACTGTATACCGGTATTTGCGTATATCCATACGCGTATACGCGTATTGGGCTGACGCGAATTACGCGTATATTTTGGTTCGGATATATCTGAGCTGCACTGTATTTTGTAATAATTATTAATGATTTCTCACACATTGTTTTTTTCAAGAAAAGATTCATACCCCACATATAGAGGTTTCTTTCTTTAAGGGCTCCCTCCTCCTGTTACTTTGGAATTTTTAATGATTGGCCATGGATGGGTGTTGGGTGTGAATATCTTCTGGAACTGCACATTCAGATTAAGTCAACAAGAACATCAGTATTTATCCTGACAAAGTCTGATTTTCAGCCTGGATGGCCCTTTGATTGGGACTGTGCACATTGTTGTACTGCAATATTCCAGTTTCTTGTTTAAAGCAAATTGCATGTGTTCTCGAAAGCAAGTCGCCAAGTTCATAACAGTTATATGTGTTTGCTTTGCATCTCAGGGCAGAGCCTGCCACTGTGAAAGTTTTGGTACAATCCCCTAGCATTTGATTCACTACTGTAGACACTCAGTAAACAACTAGCAATGGAGTACACTGTATATCAATGAAAGGAATGTCATCTGTTGGTTATAAATTATAATTGATATGTCTTTGTATGTTCAGTGGTGTTCAAGTAGCAGCTATATGCACTATGATTACATCCCTGTTCCTGTCAGTCAATATACGAACAGTGTACACATAGGCAGCCTGGATTAAAACATCAAAGATTTTCAAAGCAACCATGGCCATTTGAGATATTTCTAAAGAAATATAAATTCAAGGTCCTTGTGATTGCATATAGGGATTGATTTTTATTGTAAAAAAATATCTTACTGAGTGTATTGTTCTTGTGTACTCATTGTTGTAGAACACAGAGACCACTATTATGACAGAGATATTAATGTGTGAAAAGTTCCATAAAAAAATGCACTGGGAGCAAATTAAATCATCATAGATGCAGCTTGTTAGAGATCCCCAATATTAATGGAACATACATTGTACATACATGTAAAAGAGTTCGATAATTTACTACTTAAGATTGTAATGCTTTGTTTGGTTTCTCTATATTTACAGACAACTTGATGCCATAATAATTTCTGCACTAAGTTCATTGAACAAACTGACTTGGAAGTTGAGTTCTGCAACCCATACTGTGTGTAGTAATATCATAGCTGCAACATTGTGACAGATACACTGTATTACATTATTAAGAAACACCTATGATACATGTATTAACTAATTATTTAAAGTGTACTGTTAAGTTAATCATTTTTCTTAGACATAATTTACTCATCATGTCATGGTTTAATTAAATAATTGCTTTTTTGGCTTAAAAATGATATTTATTATATGGCTTGCTCTGTGAGCAGGCAAGATGAATCAAATCCTGCACTTTGATTGGCTACCCGAGCGGGCAAGATAGAGCTATCTTGCTCGCTCGGGACTACCCGCCACGTCCCGCAAGAAAAATTTCCCAGAAAGCCACATAAGAAATCCTTTATTGACCAAGCTTGTTCGGTCAAGAAGGCTGGATATTGGCCTTGTTCTTGTTTTTGCGAGTTTATGGACCGAGACTCTCTCTCGGTCCATAAACTCGCAAAAAAAGAATTTGGCCAATATCCAGCCATCTTGACCTCACACTTGGTCAATAACCCATATTTATTGTGCTTGGTTTATGTTGCTCTTAAATCAATTTGTGATAACCTGCATTGGGCATGGCATAAATTAATATTTTGCCAGCCCGAAATGGAGAACTGGGTCTTAAGCAAAGTTGCAGGATTAGTATTTTTTGTAGTAAGAAAGAGTTGAGAAATTTGTGACATTCTACCGACAGCCTTGCTATTCGCAATGTCCAATAAGGTTAATTTGTTCCCTAGTGTTGTACAAATAGTGTTCTCTAATTTATAAATTATTTCAATCTGTTGTTTAAATGATTGCCTTATAACCCCATGTCCAGCTTTGGTGCATGTAGGATATTAATGTATTGTTTATCCATTTTGCTGTAAATTATCATTAATTGATGTGTCAATCAAAACATATCTTGGATATGCCTCGTAATCTTTGAGTGCGTTTGGTTGTGTAGTGCAGACAAAATACACGTACGTAATATAACTTACTCATAGCTTACTTATAATTCTTGGTATAATTTAATCATAGCAAAATTAATTAATGGTGCCCAATAACAGCTCCTGTAGTCCACGATCTCAGTCGAGAAAAAGAACAAATCACTTTGGAATTGAATAATAAAATTATTATCAGAAGCCTATGCAAGTATTCATGATCAGCAACAAAATATCATATTTATCGTTCATGCCAGAGTGATTTTGCTTATACTTATACTTTGAGATATGGTGCAAACCCTTTCAGCAGGAGGAGACTCCATACAAAAATGAAGATGGCTAACTATCTTTGGTGATCAAGTTAGAAAACAAACCTTTTAAACTTTTTACATGTGTATACTATTTTGGTATTTTTGTGAAATTTCATTTGGTAGAGATTTGGGGACTGCGTATTTTGTAACCACTGCATTTCAGTCATACCCCACAACAAAAAAAATTGTAAACTTCTTTTGTGCGGGAGTCCCCATGTTAACTAAGAAAGAATATAATGATTAATAACAGTGTCTTGTCTTTCTCAATAAGAAAGAACAAGAAATGCCACTAAAAAGCACAGAAGACAGTTCTGTTATGTGATCAACATTTTTGGTGGCTCCCCTGAAATCCTTGAAATCATGGCTCTATTTTCATCATCACACCATCTTACACCTCAATCTGCTGATGTAATCCTATTTCGGGCTGAAACTATAAAATCGCTCGCAGTTTACCACACATACATGTACATGTTGGATTATTTTCATTAGTAACAACATTCCAAAATCTATATATTATGCTTACGGACATTATAAAATCAAAAATTAATCGATTGCGTCACATTTCTCGGAAAGACCGGAAGTCTGTTATATGTCATATCCGCGGGACTTTCCCTCGGAAATGAACCATCAAAGTCAACCGATCAGATTATAGTAAGAAATATAAAGTTTACTCTTGATCTAAACTTTTAGTATAAAGTTTACTCTGAAGTTTTACTCAAGATAAATAAAGCCGGGACTTTCCCTAATCGTTCCCACTTCATTTCTGATGCATCAGAAACACATCATCCGCGGGATTTTCCCTAATCGTTCTCACTTTATTTCTGATGCATCAGAAGCACATAATTGCATCAGACAGTCGTTGACCTTTCATCATCTCTCTTCTCAAACTCTGCTTTGTTCATTTGATGCTTCACTGTTAGTTTATACTTGACTATATACGCCAACAAATGATATTCCACCACTCTGGTCACGGATTCATCGGTTCCTTTGATGAACTATGATCTGGGTGATCTTGGATCACTGATCCTGATCCAGATCACCCCAATGGAACGCACCCTAAATCATAACCGTCTTCGAAATTTGAGAAATATGGTCAAATTTTTATTGCGTGTATATTGCTTTGTTTTGATTTTATTTTTGCCACCCTGCTATTTTCACTCGTGGTTTAGGACTTTGCATAATTATGTTTATCTCACACCTTGTGGACTGCTTCCTAATTGGCTGATCTTTTGTTAACAAAGGTTTAACCATGGATCTCATGGGTATAACAATACAATATAATATAATAGTTTGTCTTGTTTGAATCATCGAAGCAAGAACTTCCCAATTGCGAGAAATGAGAGTGAATAGACGGTCTCAGTGGCGATTACTGTTAGCCGTTAATAGGGCCAGAAATCTAGCCGTTAGGCATAAAAATAACAGGCTTTAATTTCACAACTTCGTTAAGTTGTTTATATAACTGCGATGATTAATCATGTCTTCATACGAATTCTACTTTGTTGTATAAATTACGTGAGGAGAGTTGTATAACATCCGTAAACGAACGCTAGACTCGTGTGGACGAAAATGTAATGTGTATACTTTTATCATACTGTCCTCTGAGCATTGGCGTTATCATATGATTATCGTTTTTACTTTCTAGCATAACGAGTCATTATTTCAGATTTGATTTCATCATCCTGACCGATACTTTTTTATATGTTTACACTAGATTATAAAATTTGGTTCTAGTTTTAATTTACGTGGAATATTGAAATTACAATTGTCTGACGTTTTGATGTTCCGAACATCATTTTCAAGGTAACCGTGATAAGATCGAGGTGACACAAGGATATTGAAACACCTGCAAATTAATTGGTGTGTCGTGCTTTTTCACACGTGATGTCACACCTCACACAAAGCTAAGCTTAATACACTGTGCTGTATTGTACTCTACTGTACTCTACTGTACCAAACCGTACTGTACCGTACTGTACTATACTGTACTGTATAATAAAGAAACTTAGTAAATATTCATAATAATGAATATTTACAAAGTTACTTTATCTAATAAACTTTGCGCAACACAGTTTTCTTCTTGTTTTGACTTTCTATACTGTACTGTACTGTACTCTCTTGACTTGTCTTGCATTGCATTGTATTGCTTTGTATTGTATTGTATTATATTGCATTGTATTGTATTATATTGCATTGCATTGTATTGTATTATATTGCATTGCTTTGCATTGTATTGTATTGTATTTTAGCGGAGCACCATAACTATAGGAAACAGAACCACGTGCATCCGTAGAAATACAAAGCCATGCAATTCTTTTTTCATGGTCAACATGGCTAGCGGCATGGATAGCGGGCGCGTGCGCGGGCGCGAACGACTACGTCGCATAACATGGCTGCCATACTAAAATAAAATAACCTCACCTCACAGGATCCCCATAGGGCTGATATCCAGAACTCGGCTGTAAAACGATCAATGAAGCTAAAACTTTGACATTTTACAGAAGTCTGCATAAAGAATTTGTGTGTGGATCCTTAGGGAAATTGATCAACCCTCATTTCCGAGTCTACCCCGGTCTCTCAAGCAGAAGCTCTTACCGATGTTACTGAATGCAGTGGTTAATTATAGAAGAAATGTAGTAGACGTATTAGATGTGGCGCCATATTTGAAAGCTAACATTAGCACTAATCCATAGTTTATTATTTCATGTTTTTTTTTTTAATTTTCAGGTGTTTTAGAACCGAAAGTAGAAGAAAAGAAGAAGAGGCTATTATTATTATTATTATTATTATTATTATTATTATTATTATTATTATTATTTAATTTTTTCGACGTCTTCTCAGGGCAATTGAGGTTACGAAGCGATTTTTGAAAATACCTTGCCGTGGAAGTTTTTTTTTCAGAATCAAATTCGATAAACTATTCATAAGGTTGGTTTTGCTTTTGTTTTGGGTAACATAGCTTAGAGGCAATTAATTTTTGTGTACATCTATGGTCAGTTTAAGTTGACGTCTCAGGGGTAATCAACTAGAGTATTTTCAAAGTAATTGAACATTTTCAGGATTGATAGAATCAACTGTTTTTTATATTCTGCAGGCTGCCACTAGCACTTCAGACGATGAATCAACAAGCTAGGAGAGACACATGGCGCATCCGCTTCCCTTCCAAGCAATCGTTCATATCCTGTTCAATGGGGTTAGCCTTCTTCTCTCTAACTTTCATGTACACAGTCAGGAGCCCAATACGGGGTGCAATTTATCAAGCTTTTAAAAACAAAACAATTTTCCAGGCCATTTCTCCTGAATCAGAACTCCAAAACACTTCAAAGAGGAACGAACAATCATCGCAACATCCCAAGAGGGTGAATATCATCATAATGTCCTATCCAAGATCGGGATCTTCATTTCTGGGCGAAATTTTCAATCAGCACCCAGGAGTTTTCTACCTTTTTGAGCCATTAGGTCCTTTGCAAAAGAGTTTAACCAAAGCTGGCGGTTCAGAGTTTGATATTTCATCGTCATCTTACCAAAAGAAGGCATTTGAATTTTTCGAAGACACGATGAACTGCAAGTTTTCCAATGGCATCTTTATCCGTTACCTTGTCCTGGGAGATCGTAAACGTTCCCTTGTTCTAAACTCTCCTCCATTTTGTGTCAAAAATGGAAAATCTGCGGTGTGTCACAAGTTAACATCACAACAACTTGAAACCGTCTGTAAAAATAATTACAGTGTCTTTGCTGCGAAAATTCTCACACCTAGAATATCAATTTCTCACGATGATTGGAACAAGAATTTTTTGCAAAGTTGTTCTTCCAACGGTGCGAGTGAATGTAAAATAATTCATTTGGTCAGAGATCCAAGAGCAGTTGTCGAGTCTTTAAAGTCTCTGAATTTTTTCAGGCGACCAAATGAGCCTAAACGTGAATTATCATGGTATGTGGGGAGAATTTGCCATCAAATGGAGTCTGATGTCAAGATCGGGAGGTTGATAAGGACATTTCTACCTGATGGGTACAAGTTAATCCGGTTTGAAGATGTTGCTCTGAATCCATTGCCAGCAGTAAGTAAACTGTACAATTTCACTGGAATTGAAATGTTAGATACCATCAAGAAATGGCTGCACGAGGCAACAACATCACGAAATGGTCGCAGGGGAGGTCCCTACAGCACCAGTCGTGAATCAAAGCAAGTTGTTTCTAATTGGAGGAAAACAATGAGCCCTGGGAATGTGCAGATTGTTGAAAGCCTCTGCGGACGAGTGATGAAGAAATTGAATTATACATTAACTGGGACATAGTTGGATAAGCAATCTAATCTGAATATTTCTTTGATCGCTGGGAAGTCGCATTTACCATAAGTTAGTCTCTTCCGTTGCTGGGAAATTCTTTCAGCGCTATAGAAAAGGATAGTTACGGTCTACTAGTCTACTAATTTTAGAATTTTTTCAACCTTTAACTGCGGTCAAGCAACGAGTTGCTTACCTAGGGATACGTTTTAGAGATATATCGTGTGAAAAACACCCTAAATTTGAAAAACGCTGTGCAAGGTACCGAGCATGGTCTCCGTGCAGGCTTTTAGTTAGTAATACTTAAAGGAGCTCAGTCACGGTTTGCGCATATTAAAAAGTTTAGTCTCAATTTTTCAAATTCGTCGTTTGTAATCCGTGTTAATCTTCTCCATTCTTAGCCATCTTTGTGTTCCGTTATGGTTTATCATTATCCCTTTGGTGTTTTTCTATCTTATTAAACTGTTATTTTCAGGTTTCCTACCATTTAAAGGTAATTTTGTATGTGGCCAAAATAGCTCAAAATACCGTGACTGAGCTCCTTTAAGATGAGTCAAGGGATGCTAGCCATTTTGTATAAGTGGGTCCTGTTACATTTATTTAATAATTGCAAATGTTACCGTCTTTTCTTGTATACACAGTTGAACCTCCTGTAAGCGACCACCCAAAATGTCAAGTCAAGGTGGTCGCTTACGGGAGGTGGTCGTTTACGAGAGCTTAGACCATATTGGGTCAAAATTTTGCCTCATTAGCATATGATAACGGCAGAGACTTACCCCATGTTTTAAGGTGGCTCAACCCAGTTTTTGATACCTGTGTTTCATTCACTATTTTCTCTCAAAGCCTTGATCCTTTGGTCGCCAAAAATGGCAGCAGTCAAGTTAACAACACAAACTTCGGTTTTTTGATAGTTAAGCTGACGTATGTGTCGTTGCTATGGCAACATGACTACATATAAAAAGGCCTTTAAAATCGGTTTTGTTCATTTGCAGAAAATCTCGTCATTAGATTTTCTTTATAATATGCGAGCAACAAGCTTGTAACGATAGTCACAAGTTAACACTATTTTAATAATAATTTAACAGAGATCTTTAATTATTCCTTCTTGAAGGTCCACTGGAATTTCTAGAATTTCCTTTTTAATGTTCAATTATTTTTCAATACTCCAGTTACTTACTTCGTAAAGTATTTTCGTGCCAAATTTCGTGAAATTCTAATGAGTGGTTCTCGAGAAATAGGCGTATTTCCGAGAGTGCTATTTTTCATTTAATCGCAATTTTTTGACTTACTACGCATGCGCTGCATTTAACTGGGTTCTTTCGGTAACAGAAAAAGCTGAAAATTGCTGGGTTCTTTGCATCGTTATCTTTTCTAACATACCTTGGTAATAAAAGACTAAAGCCATCAATACACTGCATTCGATTATAGAGAAAAATAGCACAGATAGTGAGTAAATAAAATGATCGCTCTATTGACGGCATGTTTGTTTTTTTGCAATTCTTTTGCGCGCGCTGAACTGCATCAGCAAAAGCGCGCGCGAAAACTGTGTTCGGCCACCTTAAATGTTTTATTCATTTGAAAAGTCAATTTTGAGAGGAAATCTGGTACTTCCCATTGAGAAATTTTTCGTCTCTTGTACTACCTAGGAATGTGATAATCTTACAACAACTTATTATTAGAAAAGAGCCCTGAGAAAATATGCGTGCTGATTGGTTAAAAATCGTGTTTCTATAACTCGATGGAAACACAGAACTAGCACGAGCTGTTGACGTAATGATGGCGCGGGCAAAGAGAATTTACATTTTGATGACCAAAGTAAACAAGTTGTTTCCCTTTCATCGTCGCGGTGTTTCTATCGAATTATAGAAACACTCGTGAAAGTTTGGGAAAACTCGAAAAAGCTGTGGAAACACTCGCCTACGGCTCGTGCTCCCATAGCATTTCTCGTTCTCCCAAACTTCCACTCGTGTCTCTATTAAACAATTAGTTAATGAGCTCGAGATTTCTATCGCGTGATAGTTGACTCTGGCTGCGCCCTCGTCAACTATCACGTATAGAAATCGAGAGCGAATAATATAATTGTTTTAGTATATATCTACTAGTTGCTCAAAACTTTCATCTAAATCCTCTTCACAAACACTTCGAAAACACAAAGAAGCGGCCCACAGCGTACGCTGCTACGCTACTCACTATCTGTCACAGAATAGAACGTGAGTAGCGTAGCCAATCAGAGGACGGCATTCGTGATAGAACGCTGGTAGATTTATACTAAAACTCGACAGAAACACGGTACATGTTTTCTGTTTCTTAATTAATTTACGCTCTATTATCTGTCAAGTGGTCGCGTAAGGGAGGGTAAAAACAAAAGAAAATTTCAAACTCTCAGCTCTAAATGTGGTCGCGGTCGCTTACGAGAGGTGGTCGCCTACAAGAGGTTCCAAATATAGTGATTTGACTTGGAAACTTTTGGTATTTTGGAAAACTGGTCGCTGAGGAGAGGTGGTCGCTTACGAGAGGTGGTCGCAACCGGAGGTTCCATTGTATAAACCTTAACCCTTTAAGTGACATTTGATGTTTCATTAAAATGGTGCACTATTCAGTATAGCATGCAAATCCTCTTGTGTAAAAGAGTTCTCTGGTTAAGAATCTGAAAAAGTCTTCGAGCTCTAGGTTTCCAGTCTAAAACCTGCCTTATTGAAGGCCTTAGCCAATGGAAGATATACGAACCCGGGGGGCGGGGTACTCCCTTATATGGGCTATATAGGTACGTGGGGCCCCAAGGGGTAGGGGTTTTTTTGTTTTTTTTTTTTGGCGATCGATGACCGCTAACAATGCAACATAAAACACAGAAAAACACAAACGTATAGAATTTTGGCAAGAATTTACATTTTCGAGTTACGTTTATATTGACGATGTATTTACTTAAGACGTCAGACGGATATACTGCTCATCTGTGCATGTTACATCATAAGTGCACGTTAACGTGATTTTGGGAAAGTGAAGCAGTATTTTTTCGAGGTGTTTGCCTTCTAATGTTTACTTGACGAGACTGCGTTATTTCCAGGTCACCTTTCAACTGAATGTGATGACTTAAAATGATGCTGATGATCTCTTTGGCAGGAGGAATCTTAGGGCGCTTAAAAATATGAGCGACGTATTATAATGAAAGCAACCAAATATGTGTCAAGTAGATTTTTCTCTGTTATTTGACCCCAAGGAAGGTATTTCTCTCGCTTTACTAAACGTGGAACTACGCGGTATTTTACCACGTGATTTATGACTTGATGGTCTCTTCTCTGTTTCGCAATGTATCGAAAGCTAAAAGACCAGGTAACTCAACAAAGGCGGAGGGCTCTGCTAATTACTAGAAGGACCGCAGAAACTCGTCTATGTATTCTAATATTAGGTTTTCTCCCCTTTACTAAGTTATCAAAAGCGTATACTGCAGAATTAAGGAGAGATTTTCCAAAACATGACATACAGAACCGTAATATTTGGCTAATATTCTCAACATTTGTTAATCAGTAGCTTCCTATCGGGGGGCATCCAAAGAATCTATTACGTGAAGAATTCTAACCCCGGTGGAATTTATGAAAGCTGAGAAACCCAAGTGCACCCCCGGAGACCCAGGGGCAAATAGCCGGACAAATAGTCCGACCAGGATTGGAAGAAGTTCAGCGGGCGAAATCGGTCGGAAAAGAAACGTACGTTTATAAGGACGAACGAGATAGCTCTTTTAAACTTTTTTCGTTCCGTGTTATCTCGCCGACTATCTGTCCCTGGGACTCAGAGGATGAGCTAAGTGCAACCAAATGACGTAGCATACTCTAACCCGAAATATCGATGGGACAAATGTGTTCGACTATGGCCAAGTATCCAAGCCTTGTCATGCTAAAGTCACCGTCTAATTCTGCTGACACAACCAGACACCCTTATAATGCAATTCAACTCAATTAATGCCTACCTCATGTGAGATACATACAACTTAGAAAGCATATGTTCACTTCATGCAAATATGGACAAGACATATACGTAACATCTCCCTTTCTTAAGAAAACTATATAAACAAAAACTAGCTCAAATCTGGACAAAGAAAACTTACAAAAATGTACTTTTTTCGGGTTCAGTGTCAAGACAAACTTAGTTTATCCAAAGTCTGCTAAAATAAACTCCAGTCTCCAGTTCGGGCAACTGCTTCAGTTGACGGTCCCGGTAAAACTTGGCCTTTTGCCTTTTCACTCCAGTTTTATGTAGAGGGGGCACTTAATTACTTCCCGAAGAGGAAGGCTTAACGCTGTTCGTAGGAGAGTTCGCGTTCGGCGTGACGTAAGCCTCTGAGCAGGGCTGCCTCTTATGCCTTCGGTGGGAGTGTTCCAATAGTCTAACAGAGGTAGCTAGGGATCTTTTCCGCCGCATTCAGCTTTTTTGAACAGTTGTTTGATTGCCTTAACTGAATACTCAGCTTTATCATTAAACGTTGAGTGGTGTGGCGAGGATGTGACATTGTCAAATTCCGCAAAACTCAGTGAAACCTCGTGAAACCCCTGGCTGCTAAACTGTGGTTTAGCATATCATTCTGATTTCAATTCCCAGTCTGTCAACTTACTACGAAGTAAGACTGTTTCGCTTTTCCATATTGTCTGAACCTCCCACCCATTATTCAGTATATAAAACAGATTAAAGAGACTGACCCACTGATTTCACCTTGATTCGGTACGTGACATATTTTGCAAGTGCTAACCGTCGAAAAGTACATTTGTGCTCCATTCGACTGCCCAATTTGGAGACGCCGAAAATAATACAGCATTCTTTATCGCAAAATTCAACTTCGAACCCTAATAAAGCGTGTAGCTTTTAGCTACTCCGCGTGGATTTGGAACCTACAAAGTTTGCCACAGCGATAATCAAAACACTATGCCACCGTTCCCGTTACAACCCGTTATACCAGCACGGGTGGACTAAGTAAGAAACCGAACAGACTCGACTTGTAATAGTACCCCGTGGGTACCCTGCGATAGTATTTGTAGCGTCACGTAACTATCGCACTGTCTTCGTGTTTCCCTGCAAGAGTTGTGAAACCTTGCAAGTCGAAAGCCGTGAAAAACGTAATTTTGTATAAAGCCGTGACGGCCGTAAATACTTTGTGTTACCACAGCACCTGCCACCAAACGGAGTTTTTTACCACCCAGATCCTGGGCGGTCACATGACCAGCCGTGACCCGGGTCTCTCTATCATCAAAGACAAGAGAAGCAAAGGAGAGAGAGTCTGGGATCGCGCTTGCGACAGTCTATATTTAAGCAATAGGCCGCAGTTTTTTTTTTGGGGGGGGGGGAGGGGAGGGTTTGGTTTTAGCTTTTTTTTTTCGCACGCTAAACCCACGTTGGATATTAGCAGAATACGAGTAAAGCTTATATTGATTAAATATTTGAACTGCGGAGAGAGCTTTAAAGACATCATGTAAATGATCATCACTTTTCTTGATCTTAACACAACTTTACCAGGTGTGAAAATAAAGCCTGAAAAAAGTTAGGCTTGAACGGGATTCAAACCCATGACCTACATGTATGCGATACCGCTGTTGTACCCTATCGACTGAGCTAACGCCATCAAGCCAACTGGGACCGGTAAAATTGGGAATTGGTAATATTACTGCGGCCAGAGACAGAGAAAAAAAGACATCAAAGGTCATCGCAACTATCAACACAACTTCACCAGTTTTGAAATTAAAGCCTGAAAAAAAGATAAATAATAATAAAAAAACAGACTTAAACGGGATTCGAATCCATGCTGTGGTCTTGAAAACAACTGGGAGCAGGAGCCCGTTTCTCGAAAGCCCCGGAAACTTTTCGGGCCCGAAAAGCCATTTTTAGTTCATCTGTATCTAAAAACGGAGAGGTGTATACGCCTGAAACTTCTTGTATGAAGGGAGCCTCTGTTCATATTAAGAATACGTGAATAAAACAGTTCTGTAATCATAAGCTTCGAGATTTTGCTATGGCTTTCTGGGTGCGAAAATATACCCGTAGATGGTAAAAATTTAGGTGAATATATGAAAGATCATATATTTGAACTGGGGAAAAAGATATGAAGACATGATTGACCATCGAAGATATACACACAACTTAAGCAGCTGTGAAATTAAAGCCTGAAAAAAAATTTAGGCTTGTATAAAATTTGAAACCGTAACCTCTGCGATACCGGTGCAGTACTCTACCAACTGAGCTATTAAGCTAATTGCAACTGGGAGCAGGTGACGTTATGAGTTCGTAATATACCCATAGATGGTGGAGATATAAGTGAATATATGAAAGATCATATATATGAACTGGGGAGAAAGATATGAAGACATGACTGATCACCGCAGTTGTACACAGAACTTAAGCAGCTGTGAAATTAAAGATTGAAAAAAATTCCGGTTTGAGCGGTATTCGAACCCATGACCTCTGCGATACCGGTGCAGTGCTCTACCAACTGAGCTATCAAGCCAACTGGGAGCACGTCACGTTATGAGTTCGTAATATACCCGTAGATGGTGAAGACACAAGTGAATATTATATGAAAGATCATATGTTTGAACTGTGGAGATAGATTTAAAGGCATGAATCACAGTTATGTACACAACTTAACCAGTTGTTCAAATCCCATTCTCAAGTTCTCGTCGTCCACTTGTACTAAAGCTTAGCATGTTTAGAAATACTGGTTCACACACTCTTTCGTGTATCTACATACATCATTAGATTATATTAATCACTGGCTGTCCTGGTGTGGAATTGGATCTACACGCTGGATTTTTGTCTGCTCTGATAGAGTTTTTGGTCAACAAACAGCTTTCACCAAATCTTTGATTTATACAGAGGGGTGTCTAAAAAGAAATACTGACTAGCGAACAACTCTTTCAGATGGTGGCTGCTGTGAGTTCTTGTGAAAGCAGTCGCCGTTGCCAGGCACTGGAAAGAGTTCAATTGCATTTTTGTAGCCCAAGGCTAAACAGAAAACTATATCACTGTTGCTAATCACGAAAGTCAATGAGCCATGAGGAAAACCAATCAAAAATCGAGTTACACTATATTCAGCTTATTTCACTCGCATAATTGGGTTTAGATCACCGTCCACGTTTTATTCAGCTCGGGCGTTTGAAACCTAGCAGTTTGTTCTTTATTAGTTTCGTTGTACTAAAGAAAGAAGCTGAAACTAAAAGAAGGCCGGCCATTCATCCATCTCCTGCAGATTTCCTTTGCACTTTAGATACTGCGCCATCGGTGGTTAATATTGATGAAATTATGACGAAAGGTAGGTACAATCTCACATGATTTTATATCATACAGAACGCCGTTGATGGTCACTTTGATGGCTAATTTAAAAACAAAAAGTAGGATTTAAGGATTTTCCTAGAAGCCGTGAGCAGCATGCTGCTCAGACAAGGATATACATTTCAAGCGGTTAATTTTTGATGCGTAGCTGATGGTGGGCTCGAGCAGTCAACTTAGGAGTGCGCGTAATTAATTGGGAAAAAAAAAAAATTAATCTTTCACAAATTTCGCCTTTGAATATCAGTAATAACTGGTCGTTGCACATCGAGGGAAACAAAGACGGCAAACATTCCACCACTCAATATGACTGAATTTTCGTGCTCGAATTGCATAAATAACAATTCGCAGCACTTTCCTTTTGAAGGATCGAAAAGACATTAACAACCCGAGGCGGTGTAAACAAAAACAGGTACAGATAAAGTTATACAAATTAGCGCCTTCTTCTTAATTGCAGTTACACATTACGTGTACTATGTAGTTTGTTGGTTGGGTTTATTCTATTCTAACGTTTAGTTTTATTTTGGAATCTATTCCTATATGAGCTTTCGTTTTTTCAGTCATTTGTATTATTTTATTCTATCATGTCTTGAAATAACATACGCGGTAGTAATATATGTATTAAAAAACGAAACGAAACGAAACAATTAAATAGAACTCTACTAAAGGCAATGGACACAAATCATCGTCACTCGTGAAGTGATGTCAAAAACAGTCGCCGCTGTAGAGTTTTAAACCTAAACAATATTAAATGCGTGAACTCAAGCTACAGAACAAAAGAAAAATACTAACAATGAGACAACAGTGATGTAGTCATGATGTTCAGAATTCACACTAAGCACGAATCATCGAAACTAAAAGCGGAAATAAAATGATGTAAAGACAGGAAAACGGGCAAAATATTTATGCAATGAATTTTAAAAATAACTGCTGTCTTTTAAATCTCAATTTCTTTTACTAAGTACACTAAATTAAATAAACCGTCTGAAAGAAAATGGTCAAAGATGTTAATTTTTGTTTTTCTTTTACGCCGTAGGAGTTCTCTGTAAGGCGGTTTCTTGATGTCACGGGTGGGGGAGGCTCTGGGAGACGTTTTGTTCTTGAAACTCAAAACCTTGCCGTCGTTCGCATTTTCTTATTTAAAGAACCCCGTTAATACGGCCGGAATTTTGTGGTGCGTTGCTGACCGGATTAACGGCATTCCACTGTATTCAAACAATTCAACTTCCTAAATATGCGATCATCAAACACGAGAGTCAGATAGGGTTATGTTTTCCAATTTTGAAACCGCACTAGTTTCAATTTTATACAGCGTGACATCTAAGCGTTTCTATTGACTCGTAATCGTTTCAGCCTAATGGCCTGTCGATCAGCTTATAAGCTGTACACATATGAAATGAGAAAATGATTTTTCGTGTACAGCAAGTTACTTATCAGTTGACATGCAGCCTTAAAACGTCGACTAAACTCGAGACGTTCCTGGTGAGAACTGAACCAAATAATAATCATTTACGATCCGAGTGACGAGAAAGCAAGATTTAATGATCACGAATTGACCAGCAAAAAGATGAATTATAATCCAAAACTTAACATATTGTTCAGAAGGAGGGGGGGGGGGGTGACTTTTCCGCTCCTTATTTACTTTAAATGGTTGAACCTTTGAAAGCATTGAAGAACTGAACTTCACTGATTGACTGACTTTTTCCAAAATTTATCTGGCAAGACTTTGGTGGGACATACTATAGACCCTACTCATAAATGGCCGCCATTTTAATATTATTTTGTATGCATCAGTTTAAATTAACCCAACTGACCTCGTTTGAGAGTGAAAGTTCTTTTGAATTATCAACTCAAAAACGAGGTTAGTTGGGTAAACTTTAATAATTACAAAAGGGTTTTTAAATAGCAGCCATTTATGAATAGGCCGGGTCTATTGGTCGAAGATCTGGATGTCTCATGGCAACCTTACTTTGACAGGCATGTTTTTCAAATTTCGAATTTAATTCCGTTGAATTAAATGAATTTCTCTTTACTTTCTTGTAGTAACTTCATTTCTAAAGATAATTTTAGCTTTTGTTATCAGTTTTGACAAGAGGCCATGACCTTGATCATAGTTTTGATGGTTTGACCATTTTTGACGGTTTGCGAACGTTTTGTAAAAATCATAAGATCCCCTGATAAATCCAAGATGGCGCCTGTTCAGAATTTATAACGTTTTTTGGACCTGCTTTACATCCTCAAAAATTGATAGCCATAGCGTTAATATTCTTAACAGTTACAGGGTAAGGGACTCAAAGCCTCTACATTCTCCACAGGCTTTTTTTTTCCTGAGCCCAAAGAGCGATTGGGATCCGGAGACCGGGAGTGAGCAAGAAAGCGCTTTTATTATCGCGCAGTTGACTGGGCACGAGGCAGCCAAAGTCCCCCATTTCCGTGCCAGAGGACAAAAAAAACAACCGGCCTGAGATATTAGAAATCAGAAGTAACCATTTCAGCTTCTTCTAAATGAAATCATACTTATAAGAAACACGCTCTCCGATTTTCAAGGAAAGCCACAGTGTAGAATCCTTTGCCGACTAAATCACTCTGGTAGAACCATTTTCGCTAACTTAACGGCAGTTTCGTCCAGGGTTTGCAAATGAAGACAAATAAAAGTGCAACATTATCTTGCTGTGTGAGAAATAATGCCGGTTCTATCTCCTGTGTTGTGATCGATGATACCACTCCTTTTCAGTTAATGCAATAAAAACGCTATCAAACAACTCTCAATCAATGATACAGAAGTTGTGGCCGGGCCATGCATTTCCGTGACGCAAAAGAATGTGTACAAGAAACAGCGCGATCACAAATGTGGGTTACCCAACTCCTTTCTGAGTTATCAGCATTTAAACCTAAATTTAAGGTGATTCTCACAGGGTCGTACGTTGAACTGAAATGAAATGGTATAGTCTTGATCTGGCTAGCAACGGTAGATAATATGTAATTGGAAATCTTAGTGTGCTGAAATATTCGTAAGATATCAGCTCTCTTTTTCTATGGAAATTCAGTGAAATCCTATAGCATGTGTTTTTGAAAAGATTGTGATCAAGTGTTTGGTGAAGGGAAGCATTGTACCGTGAACGTAATCGTAAATAACCGGTAGAACGCAACAGCGGATAAACAAATGAAGCGTTAAACAAGTGATCACAATAGCTGTGAAGTGTCGGGCCTTCGAGGCGCTGAACGAAAAGAGGTGCAGTGAAAAATACTAATCGTAATTAATATTCCAGGTGCATTCTCCAATCTGGATTAAATTGCTTGAGGTTGCAGTGTTGGACAGATGCTACAAAGATGGTGAAAAATATCTCGTTCTGATCGACAAGATAAAAACACCTTGAAGAAGACTCATTAATAATATTGCGAATTATAAACTGAAAACCGTAGAAAGTTTCGACGATGGATTTTGGCACAGAAACATTGGATTCGTCCTCCACGGATCTCCAGAGCGATCAAGCGAACAAGAGAAAGGCGTTCTCTTCTAAAGAAGGAGAGCAAACGATTCATACATATGTCTTTGGCGTGTTTGGCTTCATCCTACAAATTTTCTTCTCTATCGGAATTTCAGCATCTCAAGACATCTTGGAAGAAACGTTGGTTCCCACTCCAGTTGTTTTAATCTCTGCCTCGCTACCTTTCTCCTTCATCACTTCCATTCTCCCATATTTCGTTCTCAAGCTGGCGCAGGAAGTTCTCTTGGTACCAATAGTGTTCCTGAGTATCACCGGTGTGTTGCTATACGCCTTGGTCGAACATGTGGTTCTTCGTGTAACAGGTGTGATTGTTGTCTCAACCGGAATAGCCATTGGAGAAGTGACGTTCGTGGCGATGACAGCGCTTTACAGCGACGCCGCAATGAGTTCTTATGCTACGGGCACAGGGATAGGATTTGTCATTGGGCCTCTGTACTATGCAGGTAAGAAATAACTGACAAAAGTTGAGATTTTAAACGAAATCTTGACGCCAAAAGCCTAATTCAGATTGTACGGTCATGGCTGAAATATTTTGCATTCTATTGACGCACGAAACTTGCCCATAATTTTTGATTGAGCTGCTCAAGTTGTGCGCGGTTTGGCGCCATAAAGACATTATCATCGTTCATGATCAGTTGTAAGTCATGGTGGTCGGTTTAGTTTTTATCGTTTCAAGGTAAAAAAAAAGCATAAATTTTTTTTGACCATATATTTTTATCTGTTAGGTTTTAAACCGTTTCGCATCAGCACACACATAGCGGAAAAAGTTTCAATTAATATCATGACTTTAAACTGAACTGCTTAACAAAAATTGGCATATTGCTCAAGGAATCTGGCTATCTTTTAAGGATAAAAGCCGAGAATGATTTTCCATTCGACTAATTTAAAAGCACATCAGGACCTACAAATTCCAGTCAACTTGCCATCTTTTTGTTTTATTGTACTCGCCATCTCTATCGATGATCAATGCAATTCTCGTGATCAGGGCTCTGTTAATAGTGTTTTTATTTTCCACCTTACTGTTTTCGAACCAAACATACTGAATTTCGCGGGTCGATGCAGCGCGTCAGTGATTTAGCAGGTGGCGTTATAAAGTCCCTACCAGTCCCCACGCATGACTAAGTGAGGAAAGACATTGGAAACGAAGATGGAAATCCAGAGTGACCGTAAACTTTAATCAGTTTGGTTGCGTAGTGGCACAACAGAAGTGTGACATCTTTCTCAGTGCGAGACTTGTGGCGAAATGAGTTCCTGGGCAGACGGACCCTCAAGACCTCAGTCTGGAACTAAAAATTTAAACACTTTAAGTTTGATCAATCAACAACTCGAGTAAAATTTAAAGTAAAGAAAAAAGAAATATCGATGTTAAAAGATCATTTGTAAAACATTTTCTTCAGATTTTTATATCTCGCGCCATCCATTGCTACGTATTCATAGTGTAATGTAATTTATATCGCTACAAAACTGCGAAAATGATGAAAGCGAAAACTTGAAATGCACCAGAATCCATCATTTGAGGCGTGCCGTCGGCTATTTTTAGGTACCACTGCACTGAAAAATTTCTGAAGAATGACTGATATAAAGTTTGTCTTCTTGCCTATTGTTTCTCTGTTTTATTTTTCAAATTCGTCCTCTAAGCCGCTACCAGACTATGTACCTCTGTGGAAGTGAGCACGATTTTCAAACTCTAACAAGAAACGACTAGCATCTCGTGAACGCGATTTAACTATTCAACTATTTATTTCAAATGATAATAAAATCATGAACTTTCTCCTTCCTTTTCACAGCAATGACAACCATAATTTGCGTGCCTCCAGAAACAACTCTTCTTATCATCTCCTGGGTGCCTGTAGTGATCTTTCCTTTTTACGCTGTCTTGGAAAAGAGGCAGTTTAAACCTGCACAGGACGCTACAACGCACAAAGATGTGGCTTACACTTCACTTAATCTAAAGACTGAACAAGAGGAAGGAAAGTCAATGTGGAGTGAAAAAAGAACTTTAATCTGGCGAAATCTTCCGCTAATGATAGCATGTTTCTTCGGATATTTCGCCGAGTTTTTGACCCTTAATGGCGTCGTCACATCACTGGCCTTCCCTAACTCACCTTTCGACCCGAGGAACCATTTTGTTTACTACGCATGCGCGTTTATGATCGGCGAATTCATCGGCAGATCCTACATAACTCTTCTGCTCCTGTTGAACTCCAAATGCACGCCGGTTATAACGAAAACTTGGACTTTATCGACAGTGCTTTTGAGCTTGTTTATCTTTTTAACTTTTGCCTCATGGTATCGCTTTCTTCACAGTGTATGGGTTGTGTTATTGTTGATATTTATTGTGGGTCTTTTGGCGGGAAGTTTGTACCTGAACACCTTTCTCATGGCGGTAGGCAGCGAAGATGTCAAAGGCAAGGCTTTTTCGCGCGCTTTTCTTTCGGTCGGACCCAGTACCGGCGTCTTAGTCGCCGGTTTAGTCGGACTGGTACTGGAACCAACCCTGAGGGAACATTGTCTCCAGTCAGCTGAATTTAGTGATTTCTGTTTTACAAGAGCTATTGGTGGATGGAATAGAACTACATCGTGTTTGCGATAACCGAGGAAGGTCATAAATAACAAGATTGAATTGTAAAGAAATTGCTGTGTTGCATCGACAGAAAGGTGAAAATTAACCCATGTGAACTTGAATGCCCGCCCTGCCAAGTTTTTGAAAGCCGACTTTTCGGGCATTAGCTCTTCTGGGTTTTAGCCCGAGCAATCGACTGTTTATAATTACTCAGTATTGAGATAACTAAGATTAATTAACCAAACATGAAAAGGTGTACTACAATCAACGCAACAGAAATAAAACACATACATGTTACTGAAATCAGGCTGCGAACTTATTTTTGGAGTTAAATTTCTAGGACTTTTCAAGGACATTCCAGAAGATAAATTCTAATTTTTCAAGGACGCTACCCACTTAAAAAGTACCATTAATAAAATTTGATACTAGATTATGTGCTTAGATTTAAGTCCAGGATACCCGCAAGATTTGTTTTCATTTTGTTGTGTTTTGTTGTTTTTTTTTCAAGTCATTTCTAGTTTCATAGTAAATGGTTTGAACCCAGGAGTATCAGTAGTTCGTATAGTGTGATCGTCCGGGTGAGTGTAGTTCTGAAAAGAACTGTTGCTGGTGACTGACGTTTCGACAACCTGAGCAGAGGTCATCTTCAGAGTCAAGTGAATAGTGTTTGACAGTCGATGATGTTATAAGTCTGGTCCGTTGAACGTGATTGGTCAGTATAGCCATGATGGTATTGGCTGAAAGACTCGTGTAAAGTTTGTCATCAGTCATTGGTGGGTTTCGATCCGTCTATTGTTGGCCAAATAGGTCGGTTTTTAGTCCTTGTATTGTTAAGTCGGTCTGTTAGAAGTCCGTTTGTCGGTTTCGTTTCCGCCTTGGATAAGTCATTTGTAATTAAGGCGCCGGTAGTTGTTGACATCTGTTAACAGGCGTTTGTTCTAAGTTAGTGTACCAGCTTTCCAGAGTCAGTGGTTGAAAATTGTTTGTACTGTAGGTTAAGCACTGAGCAGAGTCCCAGACAATGCTGTGGTTTGTCAGTTGATGATGTACAGCAATGTGATTGTTGGCATTACCATTTCTCGTGGCTCGTTTATGTTCAGTCAGTCTCGTGTTAAGGTTTCTGCCAGTCTCACCAAAGTAGGAAGCCTGGCAGTCGGAGCATTTGATCTTGTCAACAACTACCGGCGCCTTACAAACGACTTATCCATGACGGAAACGAAACCGACAAACGGACTTCTAACAGACCGACTTAACAATACACGGACTAAAAACCGACCTATTTGGCCAACAATAGACGGATCGAAACCCACCAATGACTGATGACAAACTTTACACGAGTCTTTCAGCCACTACCATCATGGCTATACTGACCAATCACGTCGAAACGTGACGGTCACCAGCAATAGTCCTTTTCAGAACTGCACTCACCCGGACGATCACACTAAACGAACTACTCATTTCTAGTTTTCCCATATTGTGGGCAATTTTTTCGTCGGCAAATTTTCCACCCACAATAAGTCACCCAGCAAATATGTTCTTCAGGAACCAATGTACTCATCCACGGCTTTAAAGGCCTTGAATATTTTCAGTTTCGAGTGCGTGCATAGCATGAGAACTAGCCGTGTTCGGTTGTTATATTTGTCCATTTTTTTTGCAAGGTAATTTGATAACAGACGAGATCCATAAACTTGAAAAAGAAACAAAATTAAAACCCGGCACCAACATTCCCTAATATGAACCGAACAAGGTAAGCATTAATTATTTATTATGATGGCTCTTTTTCTCCGAAAGTCCTAAGTTTAAATTTTGCATATAAGACAATTTAGAAAGTAAGAGTTTGTTTGGACTTTCTGCCGATAAATAATGTCGAAATCACGAAATAAATTTCACGAAGCTGTATCTGGTGTTGCTTTCTATCGTTACGTTCTATTTCTAGGAGCTTTGAACGATTCTTAGTCAATATATCTCATCATTAGTATTATAAAACAAGCAAAGTCGGAAAGACGTCGAGTCGACACGATGTGTCGGCGTTCGCAAATTGCTCAAATTGTACCGCGACAACGGCTTCCGCTGCCAATTTGCGTCCTAATTGCAAGTGTTTAATAATAACAGTTCTGTAAAATGAAATTGCACATACCTTGCTTCTTGACGGAATTGGCAGCTCCATAAGACTCAAATACCATTTTGAAATTGCCGCCATGAATACGTGAAACACAACATTGACCAGATAAACGCGGTCAGAATTGGGTACCAGGTTAAAAGAATACCTGAACGTGGAGGGGCGCGTTACTTTTGTCAGCGAATAATTTGCTACAACACAACCGTGTGAGGAAAAAAAAATCATTCCTCCTGTCTCTTGTCCGCAAGCAAATTATTCAGAGTTATTTACATTATTTAATTACGCACTTCACGCGCGAATACTTGAGTTTCTTTTCTAAGAGGCATGGTAACGAATTTTGCAATCCGATTGGTACTTAGCGCGGCCTTCATGGCGGAAAAACGTACTGCGGAGCTTTCTGTGCATCCCTAGCCCCACTTTCGGGCTCAGGTAATAATGCAAGTTGCAATGGTTTCGCAATGGTCGGAAAGAGCGGCGGCATGTACCAAGGTACGCGAGGATGTCGTTCGGTTGATTTATTTATACTTGAGCAAGCACGAATTTTTTTCGGCATTTCAATGTTAATTTAGGAGAACAAGTCTTCCCCCCTGCCTGCCGAGAGGCTCTCTTGCTTATATGTATGTAAGCTTATCTGGATGCAATATGTAAAGTGTGTTTGTGGGAAAACTGTGTCCACCGCGGGTAAATGCAGGGTTCGGAAACCTTCTTTAGGTTAAGTTTGTCTGAAAAAAATTGATTCCCCAGGAAAACAATACACCAGTTTTCCATTAGTGACGCTAGAATGTTGCTGCCTACCAGAAAAATGACAAAAGCAAATTAAAGAAAGTTCGTAACTTCTTTTGTTTAAAAGATGAACGAAATTCCCGCCATTTCTTCGATTTTGGGAGCCTGGCGCGCAGCCAAAACTCGCGAATGCTTATTACGTTTTACCGCTCTGAAAGCGCGGCCGGGATTCAACCTAGTTCCCAGGGTCTGTCATCGGTTCGCGTAGTGAAAAACTGTGACCTCGTACTTGAAAATGCTGCCCTCAGCCTGCGGCCTCGATCAGAATTTGAAGACCTCGGTCACAGTTTTTCGCTACACGGACCTCCCAGCCGGCCAATATCATATATATGTGGTCCACACTTTCGTCTTCTCTTCTTTTCTGTTATAGTGTTTTCGCATGACGTCACGGCAGCCATATTGGTGTCCCAAAACAATGAAACGGCGGCCATGTTGGTGAACCAAACCAACCCCGTAGGAGTCGAACTCTTTTCTTATGTTAAACACTTTCTTTTGTTTCAATATTTTTGCATGGCTGCTGGCCACGTGAGTGAAAACGATCCATACGAGCGTGGCTTTTCCCTTAGAGATTGACGAAGTCGAAGGGATCAATCATTTTCATATTCTACAGACACCTAAAATAGCGTGTTCTTTCTTTTTTCTAGCGTTTATTAATTAGCATGTGAACGATTTGTCCTCAGTTTCTGTGTCAGTGCATGTCTGTCGAGTAAATTTGTTAGCTCGATTACGATGCATTTCGAAGGAGACTAGGTCACGCAAAGCCACAGCCGATGTCACGCTAACCCACGCCGATGTCACGCTTAGCCACAGCCGATGACAAGCTAAGCCACAACCGATGTGACGCTTAGCCAAAGAACCACTAACCTCAGTAACTCACGCTATGTCACAGTACATCACACAAAGCCACAGACAATATGTCACGCTACGTACACATGTAAGTAACAGTAGCTTAAATCACAACAGGGCAAAATCACAACTGGTTAAGCTAAGCCAGAGTAAGTCACGTTGACTCGCACTTGGTCACAATAGGACACGCAAACTCATAGTAGGTCACGCTACCTTAAGCGAGTGTTACCTTTCTTTTTAATAGGGAGCTTAAGCAACAACGAGGACGACGCCTAGTCAAAAATACATTTACATTTTATCAGCGAAATTCGCGATTGCCTAGATCTGTTCAGTACGCCTATGGCTCTAAAAACGTGCTCAGGCTAAATATGCAGTAACAGCATTCAATTCCAAATGGAAATACGAGAAATTAGTCGTCGTCATCCGCGTTCCTCAGACGACGCAGAACTTGGTTATTTCACGTTGTTGTTTTGCAGAGGACAGCTAAGAAATGAACAAAGACTTGTAGGCCATGTACACAGCCACTGTTTTGCTCATTAAACCTTTTGCTTGGTGACGTTCTCGTTGCAGTCGTCGTGGTTAGCTTAAGCTCCCTATTTAAGTACTGAATCTGAGCTTTAAAATGTTTTACTCGCGTAATAACAAAAATCCTCGCTAGAGAATACATGAACCTAAATTTGATTTCTGCTGGAGACAGCTGTTCTTGACGTCGGAAATTTTGCATTACCTTGGCTAATTCTGACCATCCCTATTTCTCTGTTTGTTTACGTACCTAATTTTGAGTTTTGATAACAAAACGAGAAATCTGAGCTCCACAACACAGCATAGCCTAGCACCTTCCGTAAACGTAAAATGCTCATCGTACATCACTTTTCATTCGAAACCTTTACACTCAATTTTAAAAACCTATATCACAATCTACACAGCACCTAGATGTCACCGAAACAAAAGCAAAAAAAAAAAAAAAACTATCTTATACCTTTACACCAATAGAGCGGTTTTCATTTGACTGTCGAATGCAATTGGCATTTGCTTTGGTTTTGCGTCACTACGCCAAGCGATTGGCTTAAAAAACTCCCGCCACTTTGCAATCCAATCGCAACTGAGTACAACCAAAACCAATTGTGACTCGCTCGCACGCGTTTTCCCACGCTTTGCTTCGGCCACATGTATTTGCAACGCGTTTGATTGGTTCACTGGATTGGCTGTGCAACTGTGATTAGCCAGAGACATAACTTTGGTTTTAGTTTTATGACACTCAATTGAAATCGCTCCAATCTAAAAAAAAAATTGAAAGTAATAAACGCACATAGCCACACGGTTTTCTTTGTTTAAAATGTCCGCCTTGGTCTGTTATACTTCCCTTGTTCCTAGATGCAGCGTATTTTTACTATTCAATACAGTTTTCTTGAAGTCCATTCTGAATCACCAGCCGGCATATTACTAGGGTCGAAATACAGTAACACAGCACGGCCTGCGTCGAGCAAGCTCCTACTTCGTGACTTTCTTCATGGAATGTCCTTCATTATCCAGTTAGCCTTGGATGTTATGATATAATTCTTCAAGTTTATATTTCCTGACAGTCAAATGTAGACGTCGCGTTGATTCAGAACATATTTACTGCAGAACAAGTCCAACCTAGCGACAGAATTACAACACTGTTACGACTTTGTTAATTTTTTTTCCTTCAAAATAAAATCATGAAAATCTGCGTAGTAAGAAACCCCAACAACAGACTGAGCTTGGCTCTCAGCTAACAAAGTGAAACAGATCACTCTCAAGAAAAAAAAAAACAAAAACAAAAACAAAAACAAAAACAAAAACAAAAACAAAAACAAAAACAAAAACAAAAACAAAAACAAAAACAAAAACAAAAACAAAAACAAAAACAAAAACAAACTAGAACAAGTATTTAAAGCTAAGGACATGTTGCAAGGGGCATTTAGTTAGGGGAGTCAAGGAGGGAGGGGTACATGGAGATCTAGGGGGGGTTGGAGGGGGGGGCAGGGAGATCTTAACTTCCCGCTTCCCATACCCTTTACTCCGGTTATTGCTTTTTCCTTGGCAAGTCCGTCCTTCAGGTGCTTTTTCGGTATTATTATCTTTCTCTGCTTCTCGAATTCCCCACAATCCGTAGAGTTTCCGCCCCCTTTAATCTCAGATTTCTTCCGGCCTATCCCACCCCACAAATTAAAAGCTCAAAAACTCTCGTTGGAGACTCGCATATTGCCGTGCATTACAGGCGTGCAGAATAGACTCCAGTGCTATTTGACTCACTTTTGCAGGTTCCATGAACGGACACTTCCAGTTGTACAGGTAGTACTGCAGATTTCCATCGCCGATGCCGAACTTCAACTTTTCTAAGAATTCTTTATTTTCCATCAGATCCAAGGCATTGAACACATCAAAGCCACGCTGCAAGTCAAACGACAACCCTGTAATGCTCAATAGATTTGATCTGAATGGTGACACAACAAGGTTTCATTCAAAGACTTATAACATAGAACCACATTGTCCAGCATAATACATTGTAAACAGTAGCACACAAAAAGCTGCGGAGGGTTTAATTTGAAAGGTCTTGGCACTTGCTACAATCCACTGTCCTACCCTTAAAGTGACTGTGTCACGGCTGAGTTAGCATATTTTATTAAGTTTTGCCAAATACTCGAGAAGAAATGACCTCTGTGGATCTAAATGACAAAACCATATCTTCATTACAAACAAATATGTCTCACAGGCGTTGTAATTAAAGCCGACAAACAAGCGAGATTAACTTTCGACACTGTTCAGCCAAACACTTTTTTTAACAACCCACATTGCCATCCGTTTTAATCTTCTCCCATTTTTGGCCATCTGTACCTTCTTTTGCATTTGTTATGGTTCTTTTATATTTCACTCAGTTTGTTGGCCATTTTCTTGCAATGTCTAAACTTGGCTAAAATCCACGCCTGACACAGTTCCTCAGTCCACCACCCACATAGTCTTCAAACAGGCTCCCGGGTGAGCCCTGTCCCGCCCCGATCGCTTCGCTCATTCATCTGTTTCGCACTCGCCAATTGCTTTTTTCCGTCCTTGCCAGGAGCCTGTTCGCAGGCTACCGCCCACAAAGGGTAGCAACAAACAGCAGCCTGTTGGCCTACTGCTCACCTGTTTTGCCAAAATCAAAGCATCCTGCATGAGATCAATGAGCGGAGTCTTGTGACAGACATTGTAAAATGAGTAAGCTGCCTTGAGCTGTTTGTGTACGGGATGGTGCATCACTGTTGATGGCAATGTGTAGAAACTAATCATGTCAGTGACTTGGCCTTCCTCGTCCTGTGAACACAAAATGTCCATTTAACAATTGTCCATTTAACTATCGCCTGATAGTTAACGAGGGCACAGCCCGAGTCAACTATCACGCATAGAAATCGAGAACGAATAATCTTTTTAAGTATAAATCTACTAGTCGTTCAAAACTTTATCTAAACCCTCTTCACAGACACTTCGAAAATGAAAAGAAGCGGCCGTCAGTTTGTTACCAAACGCACACTGCTAGGCTACTCGCAATCTGTCACAGAATAGATAGCGAGTAGCATTAACCAGTAAAATAATGGCATTCGTGATAGAATGCTAGTAGATTTATACTAAATATACGTAATTGGTTGCACCCAAACTATCAAGTTTCTTTGTAAAGATGATTGAAAAATAGAAATTATTAAAAACTGGATCATTGGATAATGCAATTCAAGAGTTTTCATTGGCTTAGCCATCATGGGTTATGTGCCATCATACCATGCTCTACGAATATGGTAAGTGTACGCGTGACTGCGTTCTCATTTCTATTTTATTTTAGTTTTCCCTATTTTAAGAGCGTTTTATGATATGATTATATTCAACTCAGCGCTACACGCCTCTTTGGCTATCTACCAGCTTATATCCAACGCATGCTCATGGAATAATCGCTAATTATGATACATAAAAAATTTTCGATAATAATTAATTATGTGTACATTTTCAGATTATTGTTACTTTGGTAAGTCAGATTGGTCCAAATATGGTGCACATTTCAGCTTAATAAAAGCATTCCCTCTCCAACGGAAAAAAAAAAGAAGAAAAAAGTGAATGTGAAAAGGAGAGTAACTGTATCACAGCTCACTGTATAAACTCTAACCCTTCAATTCAACTGCATTCACCAATTGAAAATAAAACCAACTTGCTAATTCAAAGTACTGGTGACTTGAAGAACTCTGAAAAAAATGCGCCTAAATAACAGATAACTCATCTTTACGGTTAAATATATCACTGCACACTTTATGTTTTGTTAAATACAGTGAGACCACTTGACAACCCACACGCAAATTTGTAAGTGCCTATAGCAACCTTGTTCCCAGGGTCTATCTTCTTCCTGGGAAGAGAAACCTTGGAAACGAGATTGAGTGCCCAGGTGCCTCATGTCCGTGTCATTTCCACTTATTTACTAGCACGCGTGGCTCAAAAAGGTGCCTTCGAAACAAAACGTACCTTGATAACAAAAGAGTCCACAATGCCTTCGCGTGGCGTGAACCAATGTTTAAATTCCTCCTGCAAGGGAAGCAAAAATCTCAGTCACTCTCAATTGTGATAAAAGGAATTGAGGAATCAGTCACGGACTTTACAAGCAAGAAAAAGAGATCATGCAAGGACAAGGCTGATGTTCTGCTATAAATCTCGGGTTCACCGACAAAATATTTGTTTAGGATGTCATGGAGTCATTACCTCAGAGAACTCCGGTGCCAAGCTGAACTTCTTCAAATACTACTCAGCATAAAATGAAAGAGAAAAGAAAAGAAATAATTAATTTTACAACAACTGTGACAGAAAAAACCGTTCATCATTAACGTCTACATCATGAGTAAGTTGGAGGAAAGACGAAGCTTTATAATGTGCCTGAACTTTTTATGAAGGCCCTGCATGCTCAGATCTCAGAAGTAAATTGCAATTGTCATTAATCTATTCAATGGGCAACAGAAAAAGGTGACATCGACAATTTGTGATGCCATCTACTGCCAATAGCTCAGATGAATAAAATGCCCACTTTAATTTGTTAATGAACCAATTTACAGTGTATATATCAATTAATATCTAAAATTTTTAGAAATACAGTTTGATCAAAAGTTGTTCTTAAGACAATCATTACCTCTGTTGTCTTTTGAAAGGCAGAAGACATATCCTCAGCTGTAAGTACAAAAATGCGCTGAGTCTTTGTGGCCTGTGAAATAATCAAACATTAAATTCACTTCATCACTCCTAGCCACTTGGCAACAACTAAGCTGAGAAAATAAAGAATTTCAAAGTTCCCACAACAGGAGTCAACCCAAACAGAAACTACCAGATCACATATTCAGCTTGTTTCCATTGTGATGGATGTAACTCAGATAACTTATCAACCTCTCTAATTCCCGATTTAGAGGACACACTGTAACGTCCTGTACCACCAACTGATTACTTTATGGGCTAAGGGTTTATAAGGCTACCATTGTCCTCAGGTTTTCCAACATTTGGAGCAGGGATGGGGCAGTAGTGGAGGGCTTGCCTCCCACCAATGTGGCCCAGGCTTGATTCCAGCCCAGTGTCATATGTGGCTCGATTTTGATGTTGGTTCTTGGCTTGTTCGGAGGGTTTTTTACTGGGTTCTCCAGTTTTCCTCCCTCCTAAAAAAACAGCCAACAATTCTAAACTCTGATTGGACCTGGACAGACGAGCCATATGAAAACCAGCTAAGGCTGATGTGATTTTCTCTCATTCATTCTATTTATCATGTTTTAAAAAATTTCAATTAAAACATTTTCTGACATTTTTAGAGCCATACATGATAGCTGCATGCTTGTAGTAGGCTTGAATTACATGACATAGAGTGTAATTCATGTTGTAGCATCATTTAGATTAGTCCTACTAGTCTCTTCATGATGTTGCGAGGGCTTCACAAGTAATAGAAATTTATCAGTCTCTTGCAGGAATGTAAAAAGCCCTCGGTTATTAAGTGATTTGATGATTCTATAATTTACAACATGCATTTAGAGTTTTTGATAAACAATTATTGTGCTTTGAAGTTGCGAACAAGCATTGACAGGTCTATTGAAAAAGCTAGGTTGGTCATTATTGAAACTTGGGTACTGTCATCTAGACAGAAGAAAACAGCATTGCCAGGTTTGTTGCTAAGCACCAGCTGCAGGTGAAATTCGCCAGCTGACAAAGAGGTGATCACTGGTTGGACTTTGGCAGGCTATCACTCAGTAAAGGACAATGAACGGTTTTTAGGTTACGCGCCTACAATCATTTGATATCTGAACCATATTGAACCATCTGAATGAAACGTTTGGAATAAATTCCTTACTACCTTGAGTATTGGTGCCACTATAACAAGTAAAGTAATTGAAATAAAATCTTGTTTTGAGCACTTGTTTAGCGTGTTCTCTTTCCGTGTACTGAGTCAGTGTTATCTTGTAAACACACAGCTTGATAGCCAGCATTCAAGGTGTTGCAAAAGATTGAGGACGAAAATTTTGTTCCAGATCTCCCGCAAACAAACAAACAAACAAACAAAAAAATGGTGACCGGCTCAATGAAAATCTTAGCTGGGAGACTGTTTTCTTAGCTACATAACAGTAATGAAAAATCTCTGCTTGAATGACTCACATCAGGCAATCTGTAGAGTTTCACTGTCCTCTGCATGGTCATGTTCCGACTAAGATGAGAAAACTTGACATCTACAAGTTTCTTAGGGTTAAGAGACCGATGCCAGTACCTAAAAAAAAAACCAAAAGAATTACAGAACATGTACATGTACATTATGTACATGTATGTAGAGTGTAAGACATAACTGTAGATGCTACCGTATTTTTGACAATGAATTGAACACAGCACAAAAGACTGTGGGACGTAAGATTCTTGCGACTGATTTTTGAAAGCTCAGGAGGCAGCAAGAATATTTCAAAATGATGTGGCAGCTTCAAAATGAAAATTTATAACATGGCCTGAAGAATACAGCCAATCAGGAGGTGAAAAGCCAATTGCCTGTTCAACACCATTTTACTACAGGGATGTAGCTAAAAAAGCACTACTTATATGTAAGCCAGCTCATTAACTAGCCCTGCTGGCTTTTCTGGCCTTGGCAGCTTCAAAGTTTACCCAAGGAAAAAAATTCTAAAAACCGTCATGAGCAACTTCAATCAGTTTTCTTCAGCCCAGGCAGGTGAAGTTAGCCAGCAGCCTGCCCTTAGCTGCATCCCTGTTACAGGTGGAGTCACATTCCCAGCATTTATTAGTAAGAGCATAGTGATGTGCAGTTCTTTGCATCATGCAGTGCAATACAATGTGATTTAGGTAATTAGATTAAGTAACCATTTAATGTGGAGTTCAGAATGTTGTACTCACCGGCAACAAGCCACAGGTTTGGGCAGCACTACGCCAGCAGTGTAAACAGCCTGGAAGATTCCTTCCAAGTTCACCCTCCTTGTGATCTCTCGTATCAATACAGGGGCTACCCTTTTTGATCGAAGTTTCTTGTGAACACAAAGGAAGTTAATTTCAACCATCAGGACAGTCCTTGAGAGAGGGAGAGAGAGTGCAAATTTGTAACCAAATGGGTTGCATTAGTCAGACACACTTGAGATCTTCTACAAAACTACAACACTCTCTGATTACCAGTAACCATGGTTTACAAGTACAGATTTAGAACAACAAAATTGAAGGACATTCAAGGCTTTTTTACGACACAAAATTATTTTTTGTTGCTCAGAATAGATCGATTGTAGAACAGAACTGTCAGTTCACCCAAAGTTCCAAAAATTTTGTACGATGAAAACACAACCTAGAGTAAGCACTATTTAAAAATAAAGGGACAATTTGACAGAGAAAAAATAAACCAAAGTAATAAAACCTGCCAAATTAAGATGAATATCAACTAATAAAACAGAAAAATAATGTTAAGAAAGAGATTCCAAACTTCAAAATTGGCAGTTGCAGACTTCTTGGCCGTCTAATTTGATGAATTGAAATAAACTTCCATTGTTATAATCCAATACATGTACATGTACTTCTTCTCCAAAATACTTAACAATGCTCTATTTTGCTGTGTAGATTCATTGGTGCATTAAGCCTCATTTGGCAATAAAATATAATATGGAAATTGCGAAGGAGAATTTTCAATAAAAGCCAGAACAATGTACCATCAATACAGTTTTAATCAACCCTGAGAGTTTTTCACCACATGAGTAAGTGTGCATCCTTAAATACTTACATTAGCATCTTAATGGTACTATGTAATTTTTTGGTTTTATAACAGTCCTAAACATAACACATTTTCCAATCCCATACTCACTGATCATAGACCCTGATGTGAGCTGGGATAGCGCTTATGAAACCCACAAGCTTCTTGTTACTTGCCACACGTACACCACAGTGCCACTGAAGCTTCCAGCCAGGAGGCTTGAGAGCCCTGCAAGGTGTAACAAAGCATTCAGATTTATTAAAATATATAAATAAATATATTATCTATGGCATTTTATAAATTATCAATTATTAACATGTACATAACACTAAGTGATCGAATGGTCAGCAGTTGCTTGTTAAAGCGTTTAACAAGAAATATAAGGAGTAACGTAATTTGACATTTTGATGTATCCAACATCATTGTCAAGAATAAAAATCATTGAAAGTCAAACTTGTTAAAAGAGTTGAGTATCCTTAACTGAACAAACAGTATCATGTAACTGAGGGGTGCTAATTTCTGTAAATTAATTAATAACTGCCCTTTAATTCCACCAAGCATGTCAGGTTGAATAGGTGCCGCCACAAAATTATCACAGTTAAATAAATCCACCCCCTCTCCCTCATAAAAAGGGAATTACAGTAATTGAATGTAAATGAATAGCACAAGAGAAACTCATTTTAATTTAGAAAATCATGGAGACAAGGGAAACATGGGTTGCGAAAATGTTTATGAATTTGAAATAATTACCCAAGAAGCTTAATCAAGATAATGGAAAAATGTTAAAAACTGGATAAATGCAATTCAAGAGATTTCATTGGCTTAGTCATCATGGTATATTCATGTGCAACTACTGTACATGTACACCATGCTCTAAAATATGGTTTTAACCTAAATATATGATTGTATAATTTTTGGGGTATTTTGATTTTGATTTTTCTATAGTTTGGGGATATTTTTTATACGACAATAAATATTCCATTCACACTTGTTGAATATCAGATGATTATAGCCAGCCTGAGACTATGCACATCATTTTCTATTATTATATCTCCCAGTTAGTATGCACGCTGTGATTGGTCAATTTAGCGGGCCGTACATGTACTCTCCTGTACCTTGCGCTTGGGCCATTAATTGAAGAGGAAAAACCTTGGTCCCTAACTTACAGTATGGACCTCGAACTTGGTTAGTAAGAAGTATGTACATGTATCTATCTTCTTATATCCAATGCACACTTGTGGAATAATTGTTAATTGTGCATGTAGACAAAGCCTCAAAATTTACAATGTCATAATATGCACATGGTCTATATCCCTAGCTTTGCACTTTTAAAGCATTCACAATTTACTCATGGCAATATATTTTGATTCATAATTATTAATAACCAAAAGAAATTGCGACATTCAGCACTCACCACAAAAGAAATTCCGGGGAATAATCAAATCTAAACATATTGTCATCATCTTCCACATAGTTTTCATTCAGTAACGTATAAAGCTCCTTTAACTGCAACAAAAACAAATATATAAAAAAATTTAAACAAATAAATTAAACACTTAAGAAATAGAAAATATGTATCGTGTTTCCATCGAGTCATAGAAACACCAGTGGAAGTTTGGGAGACCAAGAAATGTTGTGGGAACACAAACCGGCAGGTAAATGTTTCCACAGCTTTTTCAAGCTCTCCCAAACTTCCACAAGTGTTTCTATAACTTGATAGGAACAAAGAGAACTGCTTATGCCATCATTACGTCACCAGCTCATGCTCATTCTGTGTTCCTATTGAATTACTGAATTTTTCACCAATCAGCGCACATATTTTCTCAGGGTTGTTTTCTTAATGTTCTTAAACACCTGTGAGATCCAGAGTCTGACCATTTCATGAGTTCAAGTTGTTGTTTCGAGTCCAAGTTTTGCATTAAAATATAAACCTCAAGTTAAAATAATGAGTACCAGTTGAAACATCAAGGCAAAGTTTTTCTTAGCTTTGAAGTTCTCAGATTGTGATTGACACTCCACTTAACCTCCCTGGGAACGAAGTTGGATGGCCAGTTCTCTCTCTGAGACATGCCTAGAGGAAATGGTGCCTAAAATACCTGATAGCGCAATTACCTACAGACAGTGGTTTCTTGCAAAGCCATTTCAGGAGTGTATTGACGTAACTATGATCTTTACCACATTATAAACGTAGAAATAAGTAAAAACAGAGCTGTACAAACCACTTTTTCATCACTGATATCCAGGGTATCCCACACAAACCCCTGGGGGAGAGTGTAAGGCTCTCTCCTGAGCTCTTCAATGGGCTTGTCATCTTCAATACAGCCACACTCATTAACATCTTCATCTAACACAACACAAAATGTATATTAATTACAACAACATTATTAATTAGTTAAATATGATTGATACTAATTCAAATATTGTATAGGGGATATGCATTTTGCACACATTTAAAATACTATAATTTCCTTTGTGATTCAATTTAGCTTGGGATGCATATTGCATTATCCTCCTCAACATGTTTATTGTGATAGTTGTCAACTTGAAAGCGTTGCTCCTTTGGCCACTAAACACTTTTTTTCTAGTTTAATCTAATTTCGTTCTTAAAGACATTTTTTTACAGCATTTGCAATAAGTGTAAACAAAATGAACTTGAACTTGAATCATTCCCCTGGATATACAATGTATTCTCCTTGGTACAACATATTCTACTTGGGATACAATGTATTCTCCTTGGGGTACAATGTATATTTCTACTTGGGATACAATGTATTCTCCTTGGTACAACATATTCTACTTGGGATACAATGTATTCTCCTTGGTACAACATATTCTACTTGGGATACAATGTATTCTCCTTAGGATATAATGTATATTTCTACTTGGGATACAATGTATTCTCCTTGGGATACAATGTATATTTCTACTTGGGATACAATGTATTCTCCTTGGGATACAATATATATTTCTACTTGGGATACAATGTATATTTCTACTTGGGATACAATATATTCTCCTTGGGATACAATCTATTCTCCTTGGAACACAATCTATTCTCCTTGAGATACAATGTATTCCCTGTGATAATGTGCTAATTCCTTTTCTCCTTGGGATACAATGTATATTTCTACTTGGGATACAATGTATTCTCCTTGGGATACAATATATATTTCTACTTGGGATACAATGTATATTTCTACTTGGGATACAATGTATTCTCCTTGGGATACAATGTATTTTCTTTGGGATAGAATATTCTCAGGGCAAAAAACTCCTCCTGAGATAGGGTAAAATACATTCTCATTGGGATAGAGTTCTACCAGGAATATAATATCAAGCCTGCAAATAATTTTTGTCTATAGGCAGATCATTTGCAGGACAAAGACAAGTTTTGACCTGACAAAGAGCCAGTCTGGTCGGACAAAAAAAATTGTTTGTCGTTAGAAATTAAAAAGAGACATTTGAGACATTTTGGTATTTCAGTGTAAACTCTTCGCCAAAATATTGGTTGCAAATTCGAATAGCTTAAAAGTCAACTAAGTGTAAAATCGGTACTAGCACCAGCAAGGGGACCTTCACATTACGTCTGGTATTATTTTACCTGTTGAAAATTGACAAATTTACAAACTTTTATATCCCTAGTCACACAAGCGTTTCCAACGTAACAAGTTTCCCACAACATCTAGGGAAAACGGGAAAAGCGATGAAGCAATCTCCTGTGTGGACAGCTTGTCAGTATAAAACGTCACAATAACATTCAGAGACTTGAAAATTGGCTGAAATGAATTCTTCGACTTTTTCTGAAAGCAAGTTTCCTCTGAAAGCTTTCAGGGTCAATTGAATAAAAAATTTGCGTAATTATTTAAAATGTGGAATTGGAGGTGTTCGTGACTATAAAGCGTGACTAATTTGTACATTCACGCTTTTCACAAAAACGTGTCTGTGGTAAACTATATTTGAACCACACTGACAGACATAAAATACTATAAAGTGTTAACAATTAAACTGAGTTTTGATCATACAGACTAGAAAAACATTTGGTTACATTTTAGAGGTTTCAAAGTTCTTGAAATTGATTGCATTAGGATAAAACAAACGTGAGTATGTGGGCCGTGTATTCAATTTCCATAATATTTTAATCGGGTCAATGTATTACAACTGAAAATTAATTCCACAACACTTGGTGGTAACAAACAACGAGTAATTACATAAGACCTCAGTTTTAAGTAGTTTTTCAGACGAACGTAATTCAGACTAAATGGGGCTTCACAATCTTTCACAACGCCACCGCAAAATGCGTAAATTAGCACGCAGGAATAGTGTCGCTGATGTGATGTGTTTACAATTCGACATAACATTCGAGATGGCGCACTGCACGTGAGAAAATTCTCAGAATTGGAATAAAAACAAAACCGACAACAAAGCTTTTTGGCCTAGTATTGCGTGGCAGTATAACAAAATAACTTGTCCCATATTCCGCCACAAATTTCCAGTTAAAATATTTTTCATTTTAGCAGAAATGCCCGGTCAGAGTGTCCAACCAGGCTAAGCTTTTACCTGTCAAAACTTCAAATTTACCAGACAATTGTCCGATGACCGACTGTTACTTGCAAGCTTGTAATATAATAACATTATCCTTGGGATACAGGTCTCCCTGGAATATCATATAAAATAGAGGGTCCCCTTTACTTTTTTCGTGACGCGTGAATGGGCGTTTTTTCTTTGCGTGAAGCATGAATGAGGATTTTTTTCCCGTGATTCGTGAATCTGTATTTTTCCGTCCTCAGGAAACTGGTTTTCTATTTTTTCGTGATCCATGAAAAATGCATTTACTTTCGCGTGATTTGTGAACCATCGACTTTCGTGGGAATAATTTTTCACATTTTTGGAGATTTGTCTCATAAAAGCTCGTAAACTACACCAAACTGGATGTAAAAAGCGTGACGGCCTGCCTTTCTCGACATCTCTCGACACGTGTGAGGATGGAAGACTGAGAACTAACCACAGCAACAGTGAACCAGGAGGGCCTAGAATCTAGTCTGTCACGCTGTGTCACACACGCAGGGTATCACGCAATTCCGATCGAGAAAAGACAGAAAATGGAGGGTTCTGCGGAAAAGGTGAGTTAATCTGTCAGTATCCACACTCTATCCAGCCTTAAATGATGTCTGCTCAGCCATCGCTTCGATGTCATAACTGAAATATGTCAACAAAGTGTAATATGTCTTTTGGATTCTTTCTTTTGTCTTCACGAAGGTAGCATTTGCATATTTTATTCATATTGTCATCTTTATTGCTTGGTGACCTCGTGCATGACCTAGCTGCAGTCTGCATTGTCAACCTTTATAGATAGTGTTCCTGTAACCTGTCATGTCATCACCTGTTCATGTCCCCTTGGTGTCCGTATTAACGGGGTTGCACTGTACATGCATAATACCCAATCCACAAAAGATCTAGACATGCTGACGACGAGAGAGTCTGAAATTATCAAAACATGGCCATGTGCAGCTATATCTACTGTGGTACATTTCAGTATTGCCAGATACATTTTTGTAATGATTGTATTTGTATGTTTTGTGAAACATGAATAGAATTTGCATTTAGAATTTGATTTAGCCTTTGCATTTTCGCGTGAAACGTGATTGCTTACTTTTTTCTGTGAATGTGAAGCTGTTTTTTGAATTTTTCATGATGCATGAAAATGCCAATTACTTTTGCGTGAAACTGTTTTCAGAAGAGGTATAGGGGACCCTCAAAATAATCTTCTCTGCTTTGGGCTATAATTACAAAATTATTGTTATATTATTCTCCTAGGATACCAGGACACATTTTATTCCTCTGGAAACAATAATCTTGAGATTCAAATCAATTTTCCTTTTCCTTTCGTTTAATTTTCTTGCATTGCTTGCACGCTTGAAAAAAATAACTCATAGGAAGAAATAAAAGTTTGTCAACAGACTAGCGTTATTTTTTTCTGTAAGCTGAATAAGAAAAATCAATCACCTGTTTTAATGAAACTGTAAAGTTCTCCATTCCATAAACTTTCTCTAAACTGTATTGTACACATCCACGTGGGCAACAAGGAAAAAGTTATTTTCAACAACATTACTGAACAATGTTCGTTCCATGTGAATTGATACTGTGACACTAGGGAAGCTTTTGAAAAACAATGATCTCAAAACTGATCTACTTGGTAGCTACATTTTAATTAGTAATTTGTGATCGAGCAAACTTTCAGTCAAAAACGTTCTTAGCAACAAAACAGAAAATAAAAAGCCAATTAAAGTCCGCGAAAAGGAAAAAAAAACAAACCATGTCTGGAATACAAAAAGGGTGTCATGCATTGACTTGACCTCTCATCTTCCTTATACATGAGGCATGTGCGCAGAGGCTAATCAATAAAACAACAAATCAAATCCAATTATTACTCGGAATCCAGCTGCAAACGAGTTGAAACAAAACCTAACGAAACCCACCTAGTTTGGGAACTGGTTGAGTATCCCAAAATTGATATGTCTTCTTCAAAGCCTCCTCTGTCGTCCTGGGGGCTTTCGCTTCCCCGGCTCGCAAAAGTTCGAAACTCTTCTGTAAATTCTGCAGCTGCCGTAAGCTTTGCAAGTTTACTGCCGAACTAGGTAAAGACTCCGGTGAAGTTTCACTTCCTACTTCGCCCTTTTTCTTCTTCTTCTTTTTCTTCTTAGAGCCCCCAGACGCTGGTTGAAGGCTTCCTTTCGCAGGCTCTTCTTCGATATCGCCATTAATTTCGCGATCTGGGACTTCCTTGTCGCCTCTATGCTCGTCTAGAGACTCAATTTGTTCTGGCGATTCGTCCCTGCCAATGCCGTCCGCCATCTTTAGCATGACACATGTGTCTGACCCAGTCTCCACTCAAGCAATTCCTTCCCATCATGCCCAAATAGTGATGATGTCATGTGAATCTGTCACAACGTCAGTTGAGTCTTGTGAATTCCAGTCGTCTGTTCCACTTCACGAGCGAAAATGAAAGGTATTTTCGTCCTCTTGGTTGCGGTTTACTTTGCAACACCCATTCAAGGACCACTCCATGCGTCTTGCAAAATAGACTGGTAAGATTTACATAATGAATAGAAAGAAAATACAAGTCTTGCAATTAGGTTACGTAACGCAATTAAATTGCATTGGTTTTTCATGCATGCATAGCTCACGCGATACACTTTGCTCTTCAGTTCATGTATTTCATTGAATGCCGTTTGTTTAGCATTGTGGCTGAATGCTTTTCATCCTATATTGCTACGTTACCTTCATCATTGGAGAGAGCTGCACCCAAAACGTGAGGATTAAGTTCTGACCTTCCCTGCTGGCCACACTATTTGCATGTAGATATTTATATCTTTGTTATGCAAATAAAGTTGTAATAAATATAAATCAAACCCTTGCAAATATCTTGATTTGAAAAGGTTGGGATTCCTGCCTTTTTCCCAATCACAGTGGAAGGTTGAGAAATCTAACTATCCATCCCCTCCCTCTCCAGAATATCTTGGGCCTTTTGAACCCCTCCCCCTCCTCCCTCCCTTTATCCATCCAGAATTTTGTGTTCCTTCTGTGGTACTGCAGAGGTAACAACTAAACTTGCATTCTGGGCTCAACATGGTACTTGCAAGAAAACCCTATAAGGCAGTAATATAATTACTAAGTGCCCCTCACAAGAAAATCAAACAGATTGTCTGCCCTCTCGCAATTTCTAGATGCCCTGTGGGAACTGTAATATGTTGTTGGAGGTACACTGAATTGAAATGTTTGGTGACTTTGATTAGAATACCACATGGAATGAAGGAAGAAGAAATGCTTCTTGTCTTGCTTTAGGGAAAGAAAAACTCTTGTATTATCTTGTTTTAGGATTTGGGCAGTGAATTGTGATAAAGTGAAAACTGCTATTGTGGATCAAATTCACAAATGGACATCACATGACAACTGTCCAGACGGTCAACCTGGTGAAAAATGTCTGTATACGGTAGGACAACTGATTAAAGTAAATCTTTATCCATAACTGTCAGTGATGTTTTTTCGATTTATAAGGGACTGATACTCTGATGACAAAAGTTCAGGTCTGGATGTATCTTCTTTCAATGCAAATTAGGCACACACAGTATTTGAAAACACAGACACACAAAGCCAGTCAGTGGTGGGTCAGCAGGGTGGCCCTGCAAATATATTTTTTTTACCATATGTACTATCTAGGTTAGGGAAGGAAGGGAGGCGGGGAGTTGAGGGGAGGCAGGATAGAAATACAGCTTGTCATATTATGCTATGTTTACCATGCACAGGATAAGCTCCACGGATTGGGGGGTGGGAGGGGGTGGGGCAGAGGACTCCCACATAAAAAGGACGGGGGTGCTCGTCATACCTTTTAGGGATTAAAAATACAGTTTTGGTACCTCTTACAGCCTAGGTTGTTCAGCCTCAAAAGTTCTACAGTGGGGGCTTTTGCAGCACCTTTTAGGGTATTGAGGCGAGAATACATGACAGGAGATAATGTGTTGTTTTAGAATTGGCACCTCTTAGGATCGAAGATAATTCAAGCCATGCCCACAAAACAGGATCTTGGTACCTCTTAGGAGTTCTTGGAGCACCCCTGTTCTTTTTATATGGGAATTCCCCCAGGGATAAGCTCTGGTGTGATGGGATACTCAAGCTCAGTGCTGCCTTCAACTATTTTTTTGTGACTGGGTACATCTAGAGGGATATATCCAGGCACAAGAATTCCCAGGAGTCCCCCTGCTTCATAACAATATTCAAATTAATTTACTGATTGTTAAATATATTTTCCTACTCAGCTGAAAAATGTGACTGAATATCAGATTTTCGCAACCCATACCACACCAGTGAAACACTATAAAGATGACCTCACATTTACATTTGGCAAAAATGGAAGTGAGATTTGCATGGTGCAGGTATTGACATCTTGCAGGCTTGAATTGTTTCTTTGATGACAGCTTAATATAGAGTTCAGGTCACACTGCTTTTAATTTTGGGGTCATGAGACTAGTGTCACGATACTTTTTTAGACTGATTTTAGCCTCTGAAAAACATTAAACACAGAAAATTAGACTTTGTGACTCCCCATACAGAAAGATGCTTCCTAGATTTTGAGATCAAATCAAATGTTTCTTTCTAGAGCAACAATTAAGTGATAAGATCTTACTAGGAATCTTCAAATTTTGTGATCAAACATACAAAAACCACTCAGCACAGAGATGATCAGTACTGAAGTAGTATAACAAGTAATGGAATGTTGCAACTGGAACCTACAAAACTCTTGAGTCTCAGAAGAAAAAAGGATGAAAAAAGGATGGCTATGGTCAACATAATTAATTTTCCTGGTTAAATTTTTGGTTTTGAATCTAGTTTAAATTGGCAGCGTTAGTTTCAGTGTTTGTTGCAACAAACTACCATGTAAAGTTCTAAGGATTATAAGGCTGCCAGTCGAATTGGTAATAAATCCAGGTAAAGATGCAAGGACTCGAGCCATACAAAAGATGATATTCTCAAACTTTGCCTGTTCATTAATTATGTGGAGACCAAACCGTGAACAAATTAATCGTTGCTGTGGTGAATGCTGGAGTCAGAGTTTTGAATTCTCAGAATGCATAATTTTGTGCTTAAAATTGTATGTGACGTGCTCAATGTACACTTATATAATGTACATTGCAAAAAATAAATCAATGTTGAATCATTATTTTGATAAAAACTGTTTTAATTTATTTCTCAATTTGAGTTAAAGGCACAATTATAACAAATTAAATAAATGCAAATTTTATTCCAGGGCTATTCGACTTCTGAAACGTGGTATGCTTTTCTGGACTATGGCACAAACTACTGTAATCTTCATAACTTGATCACAGGTAATACATAAAAGTGTGCTTGCCGAATGCTAATTGAACATGAACATGAATACTCTCATTTTACTTTTGACATCATTTTGCAACCAATCAATTGGTACAATTATGTAAATTAAATGATGTTAAATGATATAATTATTAATTGCCTTCAGTACTAGCAATCTATCACAAATGCTCTTCTCTTAGAGGATATCCTACTCTCTGTCTAGTAATTCTGTTGTAGATAGTGAATAGCCTAGTAGCAGTGACAGTGCAGTTCTTAACAAAATGGTGGTTTTTATTTAAGTGTCCTTGAAGCTAGGATTTAGACTAAGGTTTGAACGACTAGTAGATTTATACTGATTGAAACAATTAGGTTGATTAGTCACTCTCAATTTACTGTGCGATAGTTGACTCGTGCTATGGACTTCCTCTAGTATCCTGTCCAGGGTAGCAAATACTGAAATACTCCACATTTAAATTGCCAAGGGTTTGGGGAGACTTGTACCCAGTCGCTATTTACGTGTTTTGGGGAGAGAACATTGGATAGTAGGTTGGATTAAGGTGCGCAAGGTGTCATTGGAAGGGTCGAAGAAAACATAGCGTCACTATTTTTCTTCCGCCTTTTCCCATAACTCCCCACATGCTCCACTTGATCCAGACCGCTTTCTCTTTGAAATCAGTAAATAGCAACTGGGTACGAGTCTGGGGTTTGGATACTGATTTAAATGTTAAATGTACATCGTAATGGCTGACTTAGGAATTTTTTGCATGTCCTTGTTTTAAGTTAAATATTTATCTGATAACATAATAATATTGTGACACTTATTTATAAAATATGAATGTTTTATTTGTTTACAGGTGCTGGACTTGACAAATTACCAAAATACAGTGAAAAAACAGATGATAAGATCTGCACACAGTACACCTCGGCTAATTGCAACAAATATTAACTGAGGCATGAAAATGTTCTGGTGAAAGAGTAGAGCATTAATTGCAAAACTAGATAAACATGCATAATAAAGAGCCCCTGTCGATTAGAAATAATGATTGATTCACTGGCTAAGAGCAATTGTAACACATTGCCTTAATGTGCTTATGTCAATCACAATCTAATTTCTCATGTTAAAGGATTCTGGTAACATCAAAATCAAAGAACCGATCAGCTCAGAGTACACGTTAGCTCGAGGTTGTCATCATAATTGTGATATTTAATGGCAGCCAAAACACAATCATTAGGACTTGAACTTTAGATATGCAAGGCATAGTAATTTAACTCTAAAGAAAGTTGCAAAGTTGTTAAGACTCATTTTTGTTTATAACAGCGCCAAAAATAGACCCCCAAAAATTAATATAATTAGTCTGTCCATCTTGACTCTAAACTTGCCAGAATATAGGTACTGTTAAGTAAGTCACTGCTACATATATATACAAAATCTTAAAGATTAACAGTAAAGATATTCAGATTTTTTATCTTCAGAGCGTTTCTTATTTAGTATTAATGATTGCATCTTAAAGACATTTCCTGCATTCCACTTCAGCTTAAATATGCTCAGCTGCAGTTGCACCCACAAAAGGTTGAGGTTGACAATTTCATAGTATATTTACATTTTTGGCATATTTTGTCTGTCCTAGCATTGAGGTAGTGTCATTTTTTGTTAGAATGTGCGAAAGTTCTATGCACTTTTATTGTAATGCAAACATTTCTTGTATGGTAAATGCAGTTAAAGCTAGTTTTACAAACTATACATCTTTTTGTATGGACAGAGGTGTTGGTTCCAGTTCATACACTTTGCACTCAATTATCAAGTGCTACTGATTTTTGAACTTATATTCCAGACATCATCTGTTCTTGCTACAGCTAAGGCTCTGTTAATGGGGTTCACTGTATGTCTTGCAAAATTATAGAGACATGCTTTATTAATACTAAAGGAATCAAGTGTCTGTTAATACCAGTAGATCACTAATGACATGATGAACAATTTGTCTGAAACTTTAATAAGTTAGTTACTCTGTGTTAGATTACAAAATGGAAAGGAATAGTGTAGTTATTTTTCTATGATTAAAATAGTTATGCACCAATTTGTACAATAATAATTACTTTGACTTGCGGAACAAATAAATACAGACTGAATTTTCTTCTAGCATGTTGATATCGGTACACACATATCCCACACATCTAGGAGATGTTCCCAAAATGCAACCAAGATCCACTGCAAATTCACAGTAACCCTGATACAATGCAGACACAAGTCAAGAGTGAGAGAGGTATTAGCTTGGAGATACAATGTAGATCTCAAGATTCTGTGATTGAACATTCTGACTAGGACAAAATTTACTTGAAATGTAACCAGCTGGCAAAGATTTCGGTTAGGAATCATGCACTTCTGGTTGCAAAAAAGTCCAGTCTCTGCACCATTTTACCTGCTTAATGTTTACTTTAACACACTTTTCCAGATCAAGAAAACTAAGTTGTAGATTTCCATGCTCTTTCAAGAATTCCAGACTTGGCACAAAATTGTGCTACAAAGCAATGCCTTGTTTTTTCTGTCATTTTACTCTGCAGTATTCTCCTCAGATCTGTTACAATTTTTAAAATTCTTTTTGTTAGCAAAGCATTATTCCATTGAACTCTTGTTGTTGAAAAAGTTGATTGAAAGAAGGTTTGGATGGGGTCAACCGATAGCTGATTGGAATCAGATAAAATTTTAGCTGTCACAGGGCTAGACTTTCAGGAAAAAACCTTGGTGTCAGCTGGTCCCTAAGTTTTCAGATTTAGTTGCCAGTAAAAGTATTTCAGTGAACAGCGTGAAAAGTAAGTCGCAAGTAAAAAGAATTGGTCGCACTGGTGACCCCAGCAGTCGCAACATTGAGTTCTGCTGTCAGCTGAGAAGTTGCAAGTTTTTTCTCACTGATAGCTGTAAAACATTCTGACTGAAAACGTTTTGTTGAAATTGTCTGAGAGTAGACCTTTTCTTAAAGTAGTGTATCTTTGTCTAGACTGATGGGAGATAGATGTTTCAGAACCCCACAACAGAGAACATGCAGCAGAGAAAACTTTACCTTTCATCTGTTCGAAGTGTGCCAGTAAATGCTGGTATAGTATTTAAGTGTCCAGTCATCGCCAGCTTCTTTGAAGCCCCCATAGCTATAGAGAGTGGCTCGGCCATGGCAGAAGGCAGTCAAAAGAGGAATACGGACCAAACCTGGGGCCTGCTTCTCGAAGGTCACGCAAAGTTTCTGCACCCGCAAAGCCATAGCAAAAGGTTAAATCTTTTGATTACAGAGCTGTTTTATCCATATATTCGTAACATGAACAGAGGTTCCCTTCATACAAGACGTTTCAGACGTACACACCCCTCTGCATGGTTTTAAATCAGATTATTAAATAAAAGTGGCTTTATGTGCCCAGAAAGTTTCCGGGGCTTTCGAGAAATTGGCCCCTGGTGGCCAAGGTTCCCCAAAATGACTTGAATTGGCAAGTAAAGCGTTGACTGGGAAGCACAGTTAGGTTGTTTTCTGCCTTTTGTTTAACTTCTCATGATCTTGATCAAAATAATAAATGACAACAATGACTACGATCAGAAATTCAGTTGCCTATATTTTTATTCATCTGAAATGGGCCTTCTGACGGTATTTATTTTACAGTATCAAACAACACGTACATCGTGTCCAACCACTCACTTCTTATTTACAACTGGATACCTAAATATATTTTACACTTAGTGCACAGTTCAATTCTGATGTCAGCTGATACTGACGCCATGCATCGCCAGATTGTGACTAACAATACTGTTGTTCATAACGTAGAAAAGAATGAAGTCGTTTATCTGAGTAGAAATTATAGCAACCTTGTGTTGGTGGATCAGTCAGGACTGTCTAGTTTTTATGTACTTGTCCGTAAATGTATCCACTTCCTGGAGGAGAACAATTAAAAGAAAATTAATTTTGGTCCAATATTATGTTCACTTATGTTCCATGACTGGAAATCTCAGTAAATGTTGTATAAATGTGTTTGTGCTAACTTGTTTGTGCTCAGTTGGTGTCTGTTGGCTTCAAAGCTTCTTACCCTTGTAAAATAGGTACTGGGATCCTGCCAAATTTCCTGGCTTTCGCTGGGATCCCACCGCGGTGCCCCGTTTTCCTGGCAGGATTCATGGTAGGATCCCGGCGAGATTTTGGCCACTGGGAGTTTTGCTTTCCGGCGAGAGTCTTTGCGAGATTCGCGCCAGGATCCAAGTGAGATTTTGGCCACCATGAATTTTGCGTCCCGGTGAGAATCTTGCCAGGATCCTACTGGGAATAAAAATCCCGGTGGCCAAAATCTCGCTGGGATCTTGGCGGGATTCCCGCCAAGATCGTGGCGGGATCCCACCAAGGTCCTGGTCCTTATTTTACAAGGGAAAGGGCAACTGGATTTCAGAATTTCTGACAATCATTCAAATTCAAACAGTCATTAAATAAGCGAAGAATTGCTCAGACAAGTCAAGAGTGTTTTACATTTCTCTCTGAGTGACCCCAGGGGCTTGGGAGGTACTTTTTTGTATACTCTATAGAGAGCCTTTGTCCAAAATGGGAACCTCTTTCCAGCTACTGTAGAAGCAAAGGTATAACAAAGGTGGGAGATTTCACAATAAATGTACTGAAGGTAAGGAAAACTGGCATTAAGGCATTTAAATGGGCCATTCAAAATATCTCAAACAAATGCACCTAATAGCTGAGTCAAAAAAAATTAGACAATTGATAAATTATGACAGGGTTGCTCTAGTGGACAGTTTGGGGAAAAGATGCAGTAATTTTACGGTAAGTTTAGGTGGCACTACCATTTTCTATGCAATAAGTTAAATCTTTCCTGTCAAAAATGTGTTAAAACGGGTAACGGTTTTGAACTTAGGACAGAGTCTCTCTATATAAAAAATTTTTGAGTACCCCCCTCCCACCCCCCAAACTGTAACTACTGGTAGCTTGACAGCTAAATTAACCTTTGACATCCTGTTCCAACTTTTTTACCTGTCCATTGTTTTTTTAGTTTTCTTTTTCTTTTTCACATGAAAACAAAGTTAGTTTTCTACCTCAATTAAGAGACACGATCTTCTTACAATAGCAGGGGTAGACATACCTGACGGCCCGGCAGACATTTTCCAAATGCTTGCAGCAGGAGGTTTTCTTTTGTGACAGCAGTGGTGTAATCCAATGGCGAAAGCTTTCCGTCATGATCAAAGTCCTGAATCAGAATAAACTAAATTATATGAGAATATGTAACTTGTTTCACACAAAAGTATTCATTGCCCATATTAAGCAATGCTTGCATTGAGCAGGGTAATATACCAGTATAAAGTGAAACTAAATATAAATAATTATAAATTATTTATGAGCTTTTTGTTGAGGCAAACAAAACTGTTCAAAATAAGCAAGTGCCCTAGTGCAGGTTTCATTTTACAAGTCTAACAATAATTTAACCAAATGATATATAGACTAAAAATTCACCATTTTCTTTATGACTATCTCAACAAGTTCTTTCACATTTTCCTCTGCATCTTCTTCTGTGGATGACTATGGGGAAAGACCAAACAGATCCCATCTTAGTCACACTTACATATATTGATGCTGTAAATTACCTCACTCACAAAATCCTAATCACCCATTGCAACTGCAGATAGTATTAGGTCTATTAGAGCTATGGCTGTACTGCAAAATATTGTAAGTTTTAAAATGGCATTGAAATTAACGTAATGATTGAAATTATAAATTTCCATCCAAACCCTCTCAATTTTTTAGCTCTTATTTCTTTAGTAAAAACCCTGGATCTTTGAGGATCTTACAACACCTTTTGTAGGACCTGCATTATTGTACTAAATAAATTAAAAGTTCTTTTAAGATAAGCTTAGGATCTTCCAAAGATCATCCTCAAAAGATCTTACAAGTACTCATCTTGGAATGAACATCTTTGCAAGAATCCTCCATAATTGGAGATCTTGGCAAGACGGTTGAGTAAAATCATTGAAGATCCTTTACAGTCCTTACAAAGTTAAGGATCTTGGTCAAGGTCTTTAAAGATGCTGTCAAAAATCAAAAAAGATCCTGAAGATTCTTGACCAAGATCTTTGAGGATGTTGTCTAAATTCTTCAATAATATAAGAGGCTTGGCAATTCTCCAGTTACCATTTTCTTTTAGTTTGATCACTAATGAAATCACATGATAACCATACTTTAATTATTTCTAGTCGAAGCTGCCCTTTAAGCTCTTAACATGTTCCATGTACAAGCTATAAATAGCATCTGATAGATAAGCAATTAATATTAACTTACCTTGACCATGCAGTCTTTTAGCATGTGATGGATTTCTTCCCTTAGTATATAACCATTACCATTGAGGTCATAAACGTTAAAGCAAACTAAACGAAGGAAAAATAACAAATTAAAGATTGTCAGACTAGAGTTAATAAACCCTTGTCCGGGAAAAAAATATCATCTTAAACCACTGTTCAAAGATAATTGCCTAACTGGTGTTGGTGAAACACTATCAGTCAGTCAGTCAGTCTGTCTGTCAGTCTGCCTGTCAGTCTGCATGCCCATCTGTTTGTTTGTCAGTCAGTACATGTATGTTTGTATGTCTATCTATCTGTCAGTCTGTCCGTCTACCTGTCTGTGTCAGTAAATCTGTCTGTCTGTCTGTCTGTCTGTCTGTCCCTCTGTCCATTCATTCATCTGTCCATCCTCCCTTCCTTCCCTTCATCTCTTTCTTCCCTCCCCTCCTTCTTTCTTTTTTTCTTCAACTGGATTCAAACCATTGGTGTGGACTCTTACTCAATATCTTTGCAGAGAGTATAATTTGCAGATAATTATTGAATGTATAGTTTCCTTGCATTCCAGTGTACAAAACTGGCAATAATCATGCTAAACTTATAAATTATTCACAAATATTCCAAGTAAAACTATATGAAATAAATTGTGTATTTTTATAAATAATAGTAGTCTGTCTACACATGCTTTGTTTCAATCAATGAAATCAGTGGTAATTCATTGGTAGAAAAGAATGTTTCCATAAAAAGACACTAGACAGTTAAAATTACCAGTATCTATTTGCACTTAAACCCAGACAATCTACTCCTGTCAGCTAAGTATGTTTCAACAAACAATAATTATATCATTATCTTAAATCAAGTACTCACAATCCATTTTTTCTTTATTTGTTCCCCTAAGAAACTTTGAGAAGCCACAAACCCATTCCTTCATATTAATATTGCTGTCGTTATCTTCATCAAACACTTTGAACACTGTCAACAAAAAGAGACATTTTTATTCAGCTATATTAAACTATAAATTGTTGCCATAGTAACTACTGACATTCACTTTGCAACACATGCTTGACTAAATTAAAACAGAAATGACTCAGCGCTATTGTTGCTAGAATAATACTGATCAATTATGTGAGCTAATTCCTAGACTCCTTTCTAGATATAAAATAATATGTCTAGTGATTTTACTGTGAGTAGTGCAGTTTTCTTATCAATGTGACTTCCATGCTAATTATTGTTAACTGGTCAAAAATAGACTAAGACCCTTCTGCCTGATCCCATTGGTGAAAGTAATGTATGTGTATAGTTGTCATGTCTAGATTCATATTTTAATAGTATTGTACTAAATAAATTATATTGAACTTTTTATAAATAAATTATTTAAATTCAGTGCAATTACATTAGCTGATGTTGGTAACTTGTCTTCAGCTTGACTGGCTCTTAGTGTTTGTTTGTTGCTTCTGACATCTTTTTTGCATGATCACAGTTTATCCTCAAACAATAGCATAATCTGTTTCATTTATTTTGAAAGCTGTAAACATAAATGATCAGCTGCTGTGATACCACTGGTGGATCCAGACCTTGAGCTAGGGGGGTGGGGGAAGGGGGGTTGGGTTTGGGGGTTTGCTTGCCCTGCCGACTATTCTTCCTTCTGCTATTTTTTTTTACCCAAAATAGGGAGGGCCGGTACCGCTCAATCCATTTAAGACCAGCATGCCACCCATAATAGGAAAATAGAGGTTAATAAATCACATGTATGGCTTGTCCTAGAAGGAGACACTTAATGTTACTCTATCAAGAACTAACCTCTGTCCATGAGAATGTCTTCTGTCAGTCCAAAATTGTAATACAATATATCTCTAAATGTGCCCCTGTCAATCTTTTCGTGCTTGGCATGGTCTTCAAACATTCTTAACAAGCTTGCTACCTCATCTTTTGTGACTGAAATTAAAATTGAAATTACCTTGATCAGTTTTCACAACAGCCCAAATGAGAGGTAATGATTTGTAACACTGAACAAAAAACAGGTTTACTGTGCTGTTCAAAATCAAGCAATTGAAACTGTAACCATTGCCTTTTTCACTGCCATTAATTAATCATAACTATGATAACAAATTGAAGATCAACACAGTATGCACCTTGAAAAAAAGGATGAGCAACGCACAAATTATGCTGGGAACTGTGACTCAGCAGACTTCTTAACTAATATCGCATTCCCATTTCCATCACCAACAGCTAACCATAAACAGCTAACCTGCTGACCACTATTCAGGCTAACCTGAGTGATATTCAGGCTAACCAGAGCGCTATATAGGCCTGTCTAAAATGTAGTATGCAGCTTGCAAATGTTAAACAGCACAAGTGCCACATGCACCAAACCATCCTTTAACCCCATGACAGAAAAATTAAAGCATTTTACAATCATAATGAAAGGGTAATAGGATAAAAGGATTTCCATCCCTGTTAATCTGTTTCAAATTTTGAATTCGATAACGTTATGACATGTGTTTGCTACATATTGGGGTAGATTTTTAGTTTTGCATTGGGCTTCGTGTTAATTTTTTATTGTGAGTTGCATTTTACAGGCCCAGAGTTCCTTTCCATCCTGGATACTTTAACTTAATTCACCAGGCTGAAGTTCAATGTTGTTCATTATACCAGGAATTTTTCTTATAAAAAATATTCATTGAACCAATGGTTCCACTACACCATTTCAAAGTTTTGAAGATTCGGTAGGGCACAACATGCAGCTTCTGCATACGACTTTACGAGCCAATTAATCAAGTTGGGAACGCATTTTGAGCTTCATCATGCATTTCTACCAACTTCCGTGGAGAAATCTATAAGAACAATTATCACTGTAAACACTAAAAGAAATGGAAGAGAAATCGGCAGTCCTCTCTCCGCCTCCAAAGGAGACAATTTTAAGCTTATTATAAGCTTACATCACACAGCTACTGTACACCATGTGAGCCAAATTATCGGCTGTCATGTTCTCGAACTTGTAATCGAAAACTTCAACTGATCGATTTAAAAGAGAACTTTTAGGAAGACCTTTCAAACAAACGAGGCAGTAATACAAAAAATACCACGAAGCTCCCATAAACATGGACATAGATGAGCTCGAATCATCGATCGATGTTGGTGTTTCGAAAAATGGCGCGAGCAATCGAAGTCAGAGAAGACGCGAAACAAAAGTCGCTTGTAATACTTACAGTGCGTCTCTTTGAATAGTTCTTCAGCTTTCTTGTCCAGATTTCTTCTTGCCGTGATGCTTGCCATTTCTCTGCGTTTAAGATGTTTTACAACCCAACAACAGCCTACTTTCTTTATTATTGAAGAAGGTCAACGTGGTTGCTATGTATTTGTGACGTACCTAGGGCCCAGACCTCACGCAGTTGCCAAACTATGACCCAGTTCTTTCCCATTTCCTAATAATTCTTCGGTTGTGAAAAATTTTCGAAAAGTTAAGGTGGCTCTTAACATTCTTCACAGTTTTTTTTTTTTTAATTTTGTAGAAAAATTGCATCTTATCATGCTTATCACGATTCGATAACTCAAAATGGGGGTCACCAAACTCGTTTTTGAATTGTAAGCGCTTAAAGCTAAAATCAAGGGTGTTTTTAACAGGTTATATCATTGCTATGGTGACCTGTTATTATAAAAAGAATGACCGCAACTGGTTAACTGATAATTGGGCATTACTGTGTTACCATTCTTGTAACATCACTGGATAAACAGAGGTAGCATTCATACTTCAAAGTATTGCTGTTAGCAGCGTGCTGGACACTGTTGCCAGCCTAGACGGAGAGACTATTCAGTTTAAATAGAAATCAAGAGCGAATAATCGAATTACTCAATCATTTTTTTTTCAAAATAACGATTTCCAATCACTTCGTTACATATTAAAAGAAATCAGATAAGCTTCACATAATTTAGTAAAATGGCGTGCGCGTTGAATTCGTGTTTTAAACATGTAGCCGTTACCACAGGCTGCCCAAGCTCACGATGCGAGGAGTGCGAACGTTCAGCGCGTGAAACGTGACATATTTACCGCCGACATCTACAATTACATAACCACCGAGTTTTGTTACGCGAAACGTGACCTTCGCCTTGCAGCATATGGTGGTGTTGTGTTACAACGGTTTGAATTTATGAAGGTTTGTATGGGGAAAAACGGTAATCGACATTATAGCTGAAATTTTGATATTTTTGCAATAAAAATGACTTACCTCAATGCCTTGTTGTCTTTTCTATTGTCATCTCGCTTCTCAGCTCGATCCGAAGCCTCTTAACCGAGTTATCGCTTTTTGGTTTTCCTCTACTAAGAAAGAGTAAAGGCTACACAGTCGATTCTGGACTGACCCCCGCTCGAAGCGAAAAAAAACAACACTGAAATCCCGCCAGCCGCCCCAATTCCTCCGCAGAATTATAGTACAGGGTTAAGCGCTCCCTTTTAGTTAAATCCCAAGTCAAATTCATCTCTACAGCTCACGATACAAAGCTCTGAATCGAAGAAAGCTAACCATCCAGAATCAGTGATCATGCTGCCGGGACCAACCATGGACACATTAGAAACCCGAGCGGAACGCCGGGCTAACAAATTAACCCTGACCAGGGGAAGGGAGCGCACAGTTCTCGACAAGCCAGGTACTTTGCTCGACGGTCCCCTGGGTAGATTTTAATCCAGGCCGCCGACGGAGCATTCCTGGTTGTTATGACAAGCCAATCAGTCCCTAGGGGACCGTGGAGCAAAGTACCTGGCTTATTGAGAACTGTGCACTCCCTTCCCCCGGTCAGGGTCAATTTGTTCGACCGTGGCCATGGGTGGTCCCGGCAGCTTTCTTCGATTTAGAGCTTTGTAGCATGCGCCGTGGAGATGAATTTGGCATGGAATTTAACTGAAAAGGAGCGCTTAACCCTGTACTATGATTCTGCGGAGGAATTGGGGCGGCTGGCGGGATTTCAGTGTTGTTTTTTTTTCGCTTCGAGCGGGGGTCAGTCCAGAATCGACTGTGTAGCCTTTACTCTTTCTTAGTAGAGGAAAACCAAAAAGCGATAACTCGGTTAAGAGGCTTCGGATCGAGCTGAGAAGCGAGATGACAATAGAAAAGACAACAAGGCATTGAGGTAAGTCATTTTTATTGCAAAAATATCTAAATTTCAGCTCTAATGTCGATTACCGTTTTTCCCCATACAAACCTTTATAAATTCAAACCGTTGTAACACAACACCACCATATGCTGCAAGGCGAAGGTCACGTTTCGTGTAACCAAACTCGGTGGCTATGTAATAATAGATGTCGGCGGTGAATATGTCACGTTTCACGCGCTGAACGTTCACATTAAGATTAAAAAAATAAATAAATAATAACTCCTCGCATCTTGAGCTTGGGCCGCCTGTGATCAGTACATTGAAAATTTGGATGTTTTTACGTTGCATAACAATCTATTGTCTTAGATTATTCAGTAGAATTGCTAATATACAGAATCAGTTACTAATATGCCATAGTATGTGTAAGCATGTCAAGCATGTGTGTGTTAATATAGCCTGCTGCTAACAGACGGTCTATAGTAAGAAATTTAGTCTAGGGACATGGCAATTCCGAAACGTATCATGGAGGGGAGGGTGGTACTCGCTAAAAAATTAGGCGGGGTGTGCAGCTGGGCCATATTAACCCCTTACCCTGTACAATACCGAGAAAATCTGTTCCAGACTAAATGCCTAAAAAGATCCTCTCAGTTGCAGAGTAGATAGAGTAAGTAAGCAATATAGTTTTCTATTCAGCATAGATGCATGGCAGGCAAAATTTAAATCAAGTACTAATGCTAGATTCATCACAGCTTGAGCATAGTACTATGAATCACAATTGCTATATATGATCGGCCTACTGTCACATAAAAAAACTATTGTTACCGCACAAAAGGTTGCAGTCTACTCCGTTGAAAACAAAAAGGAAGGCTTAAAGTGCCACTGAAACGAAATTTTCGTACTCTCTTTTATTTGCCCAGTTTATAGTTTCAAACGTGCTTAAAATAATGGTGAACTTTATTTCTGTCAAATCCTAACGGAAAGTGTTTTTTTTAGCTACTGAAATCGACGTTTTGGAGCAAAACTGTGTCCGGGCTCTGGAACCGAGTTTAAGGACCTTGTGACGTCACTGGTTGTATTCACGAGAGAAGCGCTATAGATTCTCTCTTGTTTTCACTTGATTTATGCAAGTTTATTCTTCATATTGTCATACCTGCTAGCTCTCTACCTTGTAATTTCTGTCCAGCCTTGACAGGAAATACACATCATAAACGTTGGAGGGCGCCAAAGAGTGTAGATTCACCAAAATAAATGCTACAGATTAGAACAGCTCAGTATACTTTTCGAACATCTTGAGTACTCGATTGGATATTTCGAAGACGAGTGTGGCAACTTTTATATCACGTCCTGAAGCCTAAACACGATATTTCGTCGTCTGTTTCCAGCCTGGTTCTGAAATTTGGATTCTCACGTTGATCTAAGGTCTATTAACAAGGTTCGAATATATCCTCGGCAACTTTACTGCATTACAAGCCGCAAGCGCATCAGCCATCCGCACAATCACGAAGTTATTAACGGTCCACAAGCTTTGAGTCGAGTGCTTCTTTGCACACAGAGGGCATCTTTTTATGATACTAATAAGTGAGAGTTCTTGTGGTAGACAAAATGTATCTTTGAAAATTGTGATCCGCAGCGGGGTTTGCCATATCGCCGCATACGTATCAGTGTAAACAAAGCGGGAATTTCGCTTCTCTTTGGCACGTATCTCCCAATTGCAATATTTCACGGCCGATGGATTACTTTGAGTTCTTTAGGACATACTTATGTCTATGATCTTCATTTAATAGTATCCAAGTTCAAAGCAATTCGTTAAAACGTCACTAGTTTACACTCCTTTCGAAGGTTTATTAAACAGAATTTGAACCAATTTGCATATATGACCTTTCGGGGCCGACATTGTCACGCTTTCTCTCGTTTCCTAAAAACAAACCTGTAGGGTTATGGCAGCTTAGTTTACCTTTATAGTTTAAATTCGCTCCCTCATATAAAAGAACAGGGTTTCCTAAATTGTTGTTGTTGTGATAACTTGTAGGATGTAGCAGATACAACTGGACTAAAGGTCACTGTGACACAATCTCGTCCGCGGTGAAACTCACAAAGCGTCCGGTTTCCTCGAAGCGAAGCGACTCGAAAACTCGAAGCGTTGTTGCTGCGATTCGTGCAGCAGAACTCCGGATAATATTTTCAAAAGCCGCTTTCTCTTGTTTTCATGTCTTTTTTACTTTATGAGTGTAGATATTGTTTAATTGAGTGCTGGCCATTTCGCCAAGAGTCCCGATCATTTTGCGATCTAACAACTCCCACTCGTTTGCTTGCTTACATAAACTATCCTGCAAATATCCAATTAAATGGACTGAAAAGCCCCAGGATCTACTCTTGACCTCTTCATGTCTAAGGCTACTGTTATTATCTGCTTTACAGCTCTGAGATGTCATTAAGATGTTTTTTGGGGGGGCTTCGAACAGTATTCTCTTCTCCCATAATCACTCTAACTTTTCAGCGCGGCATGAGAGTAATACAACCAGTGACGTCACTAGGCTGTTTTGGCCGCGCCAAGATGGCCGCCAATTTTGGGCTTAACCAGCCAACTTCGAACGGCTGAAAAAGCAGTTTTCGCTTACCGTATGCGAAAAAAAAGTCTGCAGTGTTTCCAAGTAAGGTTGAAACTTTATTA